>NW_010162890.1:0-12528 GCF_000695765.1 Mesitornis unicolor
CCCTAACGTTCTGTGATTCTGTGATTATAAGCAGCAGCATCACTGACTTTTGTAAAACATAAAATAACTTCTTATACAGCTAGGGCACAAAGCATGGATCATTTAGCATGATCTCAGTTAAGGTACACAGTAAAACTATTAATAATAATGCCCTTTTTTTGCACATTACCAAGGCTTTCAAATTGCTGAGCAAAGAAATTTAATAGGTTTCAAGAATAATGGTCAATGCAAGTTCTGAGTGCCCATGTAGTCTGGAAAGATGTTCACGTCTAGAGCTAGGTCTATACTTTGTGGTTTGTACCTACCTATGGAGGGCAAACAGCCAAGAAATAGAAGTCTAAATAAAATACCAGAAAGCTAAACAGAGTTATCACCTTTCCTCAGGAAAGCACAGGCACTGTTTAAGTGACGAAATAATTTGTGCCAGACTTCTCAAACCATGTGGCTAATCAGCAGACTCTCATGCCAGAGTTTCTTTGCTTAATGCGTGTATTTTGCAGTCCCATCTCAGACTGAACCAATTTGCTTTATGTTTTCGATTGCAGAGCCTTTGCCAAGAGACAGCAACAGCTGACTGCAATGAAAGTTATCCAGAGAAATTGTGCTGCATACCTGAAGCTGAGGAACTGGCAATGGTGGAGACTGTTCACTAAAGTGAGTGGCTGCTGTCAGTGAATCTCTTCCCAGCTTTCCAAAACAAATGAAATGAACATAATACTGAGGCATATCATGTCAGACACACTCCTTATTCCAAAGTCCATTGCAGTTTCACAAAATTTTGGGTTAGAGATACTCTGGATAGTTTAATGCCATTAATATTAAAGTTAATTCTAGCTTGAGAACAAAACAAACTACTTAAGCAGAGATTCATAAAAGATTTTGCATGTTTGGGAACTTTTTTTAATTGCCAAAAATGAAATAATTTCACAGGAGTGGATAATGAGAAGATAAGAGTAAAACTGAATTTTGTGAACATGCACAGTTGCATATCTATGAGGAACTCAATAGCTCAGAAGTTCCCTAACTGGGATACTAAACACCTTCCTGCTAGGCACTTAAGCAAATTAAGTCTATTTTCCTAATGAAAAGGCCTGATTTTTTTTTTCCAAGAATGGCCTTCAGTTTCAATTCATAAAACTGTTCCTACTTATATTGATAGCAACTGCCTCCACGGCCAGAAACACACAGTAGTTCTGTACTCTACAGGCCATAACACACACCCACGTGTGCACATTGCCTTTCTTGTGGCCTTTGTACAACATCAGTGCTCAACAACAGGGCTGAAGCCATTCAAAAAGTGGCACTGTAGGAGGCAGAGGTGCTCACAAGGCTCCGAGAATGAGCACAGAGATGGCAAAGAGGCCATCCAGTGCTGGCTGAAGATTGCTGGTTGAAAGATGCTTGCATCCAGCTTGGCTGGGCAGTGTTTGTTCACTGCCTGACCAACAACACCCAGTGCTACCACCAGCACCAGGCACCTTTAAGTACCATGCTCAGAAACATGAATACTGTCAGGAAACATTCTTAAAAATGCTTTTTATTTTCAGGTGAAACCACTGCTGCAAGTCACCCGCCAAGAGGAAGAAATGCAGGCCAAGGATGAAGAACTACAAAAAACTAAGGAAAGACAACAAAAAGCAGAGAGTGAATTGAAGGAGCTGGAACTGAAACACACGCAGGTGATTTACAGCTCAGTCTCTGGGAAACACTAGCTTTTCTTTCACCATTTCTAGAAGCCATTACAATTAAGGTGGTTTTTTTCTTTGTACTCATGATTGTATTCACAGCAATGATCCAGAACAACAGTTCAGTGCAGATAAACCCCTATTACTGCAGTAGAGGTCCAACGTTCACACAGAGGTAGAGCTGCCTGCCTGCACACCAGAACTGTCCAGTCAAAAGACATTGTGGGGCCATTTCCAGTACAAATCTTAACTTCCTATCCATTTTACTTGTGTAGCTTTGTGAAGAGAAGAACCTCCTTCAGGAAAAGCTTCAAGCAGAAACCGAGCTGTACGCTGAAGCTGAAGAGATGAGAGTCCGTTTAGCGGCTAAGAAACAAGAACTGGAAGAAATTCTGCACGAGATGGAAGCCAGAATTGAGGAAGAGGAGGAGCGCAGCCAGCAGTTGCAAGCAGAAAAGAAAAAGATGCAACAACAAATGCTGGTAAGGAGGCATATGTGACAAACACAGACAATAACTTTTATCTCACAGACAAAAAATGGAGACTGGCAAACCTCAGATCCCATGAAGGTGCTTGCTGCTCATCCCCCTGTAGGTGTGTCTGTGTCACTGAAGTAAGAGCAATGTATTGATGCTCTTTATTACAGAGTTTTCTTCCTCATCTCAGTTTTAAATAATCTTTTCTCTAAAATATTATTTTAACCAATCTTTCCTTCTAAATCACCAAGCATTACAAATCGTCTAGTTCTTAATATAAACAACAAAATCTACATCAAACCCCACATGCAGTGACAAACATTAGGCATTTCCTGTAATCAAAGCAGTATTTTATTTTCAGAATTCATATTTTGGGGTGTTTCTTTTTCCTCTAAAGGACCTTGAGGAACAGCTGGAAGAAGAAGAAGCTGCAAGGCAGAAACTGCAACTTGAAAAAGTAACAGCAGATGGCAAGATAAAGAAAATGGAAGATGATATTCTCATAATGGAAGATCAGAATAACAAGCTAACCAAGGTAAGCGTCCTGTGTCCATTTTCTTGCTTTGAGAAAATAGTGCAAGATGAGGGAAAACCTTATCTCCTGCTAGAATAACAGGAATACTCTTGACTACATAGTCTCATGAGTATACAAATTCACCAAACCATCCGTCCAGTTTCTCTCAAACAAGTTTCTGGTAATTCTTCCATGCTCATTTAAACAATGCAAAATTGTGTAAAACTACTGGTTTTGAGGTCTGTTGTGGTAACAATATCTTCAGGCAGGAAGACATGCCTGTCCTCTTGGCCCCAAGCAGAGTAAATAATTCCCTTAGCTTTCTAGCTAATTTCAACCAAACTTCATGATTAAAACTGGAAGTAAGAATGTATTACAGTACTTTTTGAAAGACAATACTCTTCTGAACTGGGCCCTGTACTTACCAGCCATTAAAGAGAGTACCAGATTCTAATAGCAGCAGATTAGAGAATATGGAAGTCATAGACACCACTCCTCAGCTCCTCAGTAACTTGAAAATAAACGTACCATTACAATCTCAAGAAATGCAGCATAAAAAGACAGTACCTTGGACATTTTTAGTTGGCAAAGAGTTGCTCCATGATAAATAAATAAAATAAAATGTTTTATTTTTCTTAAGGAAAGAAAACTCCTTGAGGAAAGAATAAGTGATCTAACAACAAATCTTGCTGAAGAAGAAGAAAAAGCCAAAAATCTTACAAAACTGAAAAACAAGCATGAATCTATGATTTCAGAACTCGAAGGTAGTGTGAACAAGAGTGGTCTGTACCTGGTTTTTTGCCTTAGCCCACAACAACAACAACAACAAAACATAAACAGAATCTGAAGAGGACTTCTACAAAATTTGTGCAGTATTTTCCAGATTTCTTATGCTGAAATAATTTTGTGGATGAGAATCACCAAAACCCCAGGGTGCATAAACTATGGATGCTTTTTTTATATAAACAAACCAAATAAGAGAGAGAGAGAGAAAATAGAAAAAAAAATGCTTCTTCTGGCAGAAGATAAATGATTCTTTGAGGTGGCTAGAAATAAGTGATGACAGTAAGTTATTGCATGGTGCTTCAGAAGTGCAATGACTTGTAGTTAAATGTATGGCCTTACTGGAGGCCAGACTACTTTTTTGGCTAAATTCGAAATTAGATCAGTGCCTTCTTGTACTAACGCACTTCCATGACCAAAACTCTTACTTTTTCAGTGCGACTGAAGAAAGAAGAAAAGAGTAGACAAGAACTGGATAAACTTAAGAGGAAGTTGGAAGGGGAGTCAAGTGATCTACATGAGCAAATCGCAGAGCTTCAGGCACAAATTGCGGAGCTGAAGGCACAGCTAGCCAAGAAGGAGGAAGAGCTGCAGGCTGCTCTAGCCAGGTATTCACTCCTGAACCCGAACACAGGTTGAAAACCCAAGCTGGAACATATGTCTCTCCCCTTCCCAGACACTGAGATGCTGCAGACATGAATCTCATCTTTCAGTTACATCCTCCCTGCATGCTTTCCCCATTTTCCAAATTTCCTCTTGTGAAAAATAGTTATGCTATTGTTTGTCCATAGACACATAATTTTACCTGCAGATATCAATGAAAACTCCTTTTACCAATGGCATTGTCAATGATGTCAAGTAAAGAATTAAATGTAACAACATACTTTATAAACAAAAGGCAGAAATTACTTAGAAGTCTGACTTTGATCCATTCCAGAGACTCAGTAGATTTTCTCTATAAATTTAAGAGGGACAACACTCAACTAAAACTTTTGCTGAATCAGCTGATAAGCATCTCCAGGCATTGTGTCGTGATAAAGTACAGCTGCCAGATCCCTTTTGCATCAGTCCGTTCTCTTTCTTTGCTACTTTCTTGCAGAGAACCTATAAAACCTTTAATCTCTACACTGATATCCTCAAAGTGATTTTTTTTTCAATAGATAAAATGAAATACTCTCTTTTCAGGCTTGAAGATGAAACCAGTCAGAAGAACAATGCCCTCAAGAAGATCCGTGAATTGGAATCTCATATCTCTGATCTCCAGGAAGACTTGGAGTCCGAGAAAGCTGCAAGAAACAAAGCAGAAAAACAGAAGAGAGACCTAGGTGAAGAGCTGGAGGCTCTTAAGACAGAGCTTGAAGATACTCTGGATACCACAGCCACCCAGCAAGAGCTCAGGTATGGAGATGTAGCACATGGGCCAGAAATAAATGTCACCAAGCTCAGTACAATACTGTCTAGCTACTACTGTGCAGTAGTGCTATTTTCCTAGTGGCTGGAACACTCTTTTGCTGCTGCTCCATTTATGTGTGTTACCTTCCAGAGCAAAGCGTGAACAGGAGGTCACAGTGCTGAAGAGAGCTCTGGAGGAGGAGACTCGAACTCATGAAGCCCAAGTCCAGGAGATGAGGCAAAAGCATACTCAAGCTGTGGAAGAGCTAACAGAGCAGCTAGAACAGTTTAAGCGGGTAAACTGAAGTCCATCTTACTGAAAAGTATCCACTAGATAACATGAGTTCCTTTTACAGACCATCTTTCTTCACTTCATGCTTGTAGGCAAAAGCAAACTTGGATAAGACCAAACAGACACTGGAGAAAGACAATGCTGATCTGGCTAATGAAGTCAGGAGCCTGAATCAGGCCAAACAAGATGTGGAGCACAAAAAGAAGAAGTTGGAATTACAGTTGCAAGAGTTACAGTCCAAATACACTGAGGGAGAGCGTGTTAGGACAGAACTCAATGAGAAAGTTCATAAGTTACAGGTAGGAAGGAGCTGGACCTTTTGATGGGGCACCTTGGGCTTGAGAAGACCAGTTTAAACTGTTCTGTGAGGGTATATCTGGAGGAATCTTGGCCCTGTTGACTTCAGATGAAATGCTCTTCTTTTTTTGTCATCTGTAGGGTTCCTACCTTGAACTTCTACCTCAATTATCACACATTTAAACAATTACAACCTCTCTGTCTCATTGAAGCGAGAGCTTTTACTCTCAGTGTCCCTCTGCACACATTGCAGTCTGTAATGCCATCACTGGTCCAGTGATTGTGCTGCATGTTTTACAGAGTTTCTTTCTGTTCATTCATTTCTGGGTGGTAGGGAACACTAAACGGAATGTGGCTTCTGGAAATGGATTAGACAGTTATTAAACACATAAGGTTCTCAAAAAATGACAACAAAACGAGAATGCTCACCTATGTATGATTGTCTAATAAGAAATAGCTAAAGATAATTTAAAATGGTTCTTTGGTAGATGTTCAATGTCCAACAAAACTAATGAAGCTTATTGTTACAACTTTGTTCATAGCAGCAGTAAGCTTTTATTTATTTTAAGTTACTGGATAAATAAGGAAATATAATCAAAATGCATCAATTTCTGTCAAACTTGGGAAGAGGAAAGAAAACCCACAAAAATCCCCATTCCTCTTTGCAATTCGTCAAAAAAAGTATACTAGTATTGTCTGACAAATATGACAAGGTTTTGGTATATAGTCATAAAATACTACAGTAAACTAAACAAAAAAAAGTGGCATTAGACCTTGGGGGTCCTTAATTCACAAGTCACAAAGATGACACATGTAGACACTGCAGATTTTGTGCGTAGGATTTAGTTCCACCGAACTTAAATGCGACATATTGCCCCCCAAAATTATGGCCAAATCACGAATTCCAGTTAAGCTAGAAACACCCAGCAGCACAGGAGCAGATTCAGATCCTGTTCAAAGTTAGGATTTCAATCTAGATCAAACTAAAGTTTGGAAGAAGATTTTGAAGTTTTGCAAAATAACAATTTATTCACTGTGGTGTCTCATAGGTTGAGGTTGAAAATGTTACTGGCTTGCTCAATGAAGCAGAAAGCAAGACAATCAAATTAACCAAAGATGTTGCAACCTTAGGATCTCAGCTACAAGACACACAGGTAAACGTCCATCCAGTAACAGCACCCCTACAATATTTATGCAATGTACTATAAAAAGACCTAAACTAACGACTGTATTGTCCATGTGGTGACTGTAGGAGCTGCTTCAGGAAGAAACGCGGCAGAAGCTAAACGTGTCTACCAAGCTTCGTCAGTTAGAAGATGAGAGGAACAGCTTGCAAGAGCAGTTGGATGAAGAAGTAGAAGCAAAACAAAATCTGGAGAGACATATTTCAACACTGACAATACAGGTATCAGTGCCATAGCTAAATCACTAGCTCCACCACTGAGAGTTTTGTCGGTAATTCTTGAAGTTTCAGATCTCTAGAACTATCCTGGCACAGCACATGGACCGTCAGAACTAGTGCTGTTAGCACAAGTGGCATCAGTAAAGCTCCACAATGGAGCTAGCAACCTCTCTTTTCTTTAAAGTTTGATCTCTAGGACAGATACCAATGCAAGGCAGCTCCCAAGATACTCTTGCACACTGGGCCCGTATGTGCATACCATGTGCATGGTCTGCCTTCTTTTATGAAGGCTGAGTGTCACTAGCTTCGCATGGGTCAAACTAGATAAGATTTCTGCATCTTGGTTGTCTTCTGGCCATCTTCCTCTGCCAAGCTTTGTTGTCACTGCTATAAAGATTTGCTCTCTGAATTAAATTTTCAGCTCTCTGACTCTAAGAAGAAGCTACAAGAATATTCCAGCACAGTAGAAGTAATGGAAGAAGGTAAAAAGAAACTACAGAAGGAAATTGAAAGTCTCACACAACAGTTTGAGGAAAAGGCTGCTTCTTACGACAAACTGGAAAAAACCAAGAACAGACTCCAGCAGGAGCTGGATGACCTGGTGGTAGACTTAGACAACCAGCGTCAGCTGGTCTCCAACCTGGAGAAGAAACAGAAGAAGTTTGATCAGGTATGGATTTAGGATTCTCCCTTTCTGTGTTACCACCTAACTTCTCTGGAACTCAGAGACTACACTGGTTTAATGAAAGATAGAGCAGGGACAAAAAATGAACAAAAATTAATTATGCATACACTGGTTAATTTTGTATTTATTACATAAATATCAAAAAGCAGAGATTTTTATCTCTCATTAACAACTGACAGGACAGCTGCAATAGAAAAACCCTATTACTAATGATTTCTGTATTAACACTACCTTTTTACAGATGCTAGCTGAAGAGAAAAACATCTCTTCAAAATATGCAGATGAAAGAGACAGAGCAGAAGCTGAAGCTAGAGAAAAAGAAACAAAGGCTTTGTCATTGGCCCGTGCACTTGAAGAAGCTTTGGAAGCCAAAGAAGAACTGGAGAGAACAAACAAAATGTTGAAAGCTGAAATGGAAGATCTTGTTAGCTCCAAAGATGATGTTGGCAAGAATGTAAGTTCTGGGCTTAGAACAATTTCCACAACAGCAACTTAAAACAGCAGCTAACAAACAGATTGTTGTTTCCAGTGTGTGAAATTCTCTGTAGCACACAAATCCACTCAGCAAGATCAGATATTTCATACAGAATTCAAAGGTTATCCCATGTGGGCCCAAACTTTCAAGAGACGTGGCGAAGTAACTGTGAGCCATCTTTATCTTTAACATGACTTCAGGCATGAAGAAGATTCTTACTAATTTCTAAGGCTGAAAAAAAATTAAAGAAATTCTAAATAATTTACTGGTTTATAAAGCAGCTTTGAAGTTGTAAACGCCACAAATCTGGTTTTATTAGTTATATTTGCCTTTGCCACCAGTCTAACATTTACTTGTATAGCTGCAGCAAATTTTCACTGATGCATTGCCAACTACTTCTTGTATTACAGTGATATGATAATATTACTTACAATACTAAATAAATGCCACTACGGTGCTTGACTAGATTAATAATGAAAGTTTGAGATGAAGAGTCTCAGGTTATTTTAAGACAGATTTGCAAGTGTACAAAAATCAGTAATTTAACATTTTCAGTGCAAATTCATTCATTCATTGTCCACAGTTGATATTTTGAAATGTGGCCTATACCGCAGGTAGACTGTGTTTAACTAGAATTATTTTTATTTCTTGTAACAAGTCTATTCAATTCTCATTGCTTGAAAGGTCCATGAATTGGAGAAATCTAAACGGACCCTTGAACAGCAAGTAGAAGAGATGAAGACACAATTAGAAGAGCTGGAGGATGAGCTACAGGCTGCTGAAGATGCCAAGCTCAGGTTGGAGGTTAACATGCAGGCCCTGAAAGGGCAGTTTGAGAGAGATTTACAAGCCAGAGATGAACAGAATGAGGAGAAGAGAAGACAACTCCTTAGACAGGTACCATTCCCTATTATTGCCTTTGAAAATACCTAAGCCAGCTAAAAGCCCCTATCCTCCTACCATTATTAAAAACACCTTACTATAATGAGAGGAAAACATTATATTGCCTTATGCCTGGCAAATTAAAAAAAAATGAAGTAGGTTATTGTACTAAAAAAGGCATAAAACTGTGTAGCAGGTGCACAATTGCCAACAGATGTAGAAATTTAGCACTACAACCAAAATAGCACAGAACATACGAATTGTTACTTCTGACACAGTCAGAAGAACCTTCCCTATATTCTCTGTGCAAGTGAGAAAAGACAGCTCTAATCTATCTGCCCTTCTCAAAGTACACTGAGTGGCTGCAAAAGCACTGAGAGTGAAGAGACAGGGCACAGACTATTTGTACAGTAGTGTTTTGACAGCAAGGACAACTGCTGTAGTCATCATCTTGTAATATACGTATTTCCATGAATACAGAACCAAAACTACTGACTCCTTTCAAGAATCATTAATTTTTGGACAAAATGGAAATCCATTTTAACTGCCAGTGAAATCACAATTAATAGAGATATAGGGGGCTGTATACATTATCCTGACATACACCGAGTATTTAAGAGTGCTCAAGGACTTCCCTAAACTTAAGTTGCTTTCTTTAATGATCAGCTCCATGAATATGAAACAGAACTGGAAGATGAGCGGAAGCAACGTGCCCTGGCAGCTGCAGCCAAAAAGAAGCTGGAGATTGATGTCAAAGATCTGGAAAGTCAAGCTGATTCTGCTGTTAAAGCTCGGGAAGAAGCCATCAAACAACTTCGCAAATTACAGGTACATAACAAACAGACTTTTTCCCACTGCTGTCTTTTATACAACTGCAGTATGAAACATCAGTGACATCTGTGAACTCGATGCCTATTACAGATGATTGGTTAGCAGGGGAGTTTGAACTAGACTCCCAGATTCAAGTATCTGTACTGTAAGGTTCAGTTTGAAGAGAAGCAGAGAGCATCAAAACTCTCTGGCCAACACTCATCTCTTACTGATTTACCCACAACGGACTCCCACATAGAGAAAGGGCTACAGGATATAATCTATTACAGGACTTCAATCCTGGTTCTAACACTTGACTCAAAAGCATCAAAGACTGTTCAGAAACCATGTTGTCTCTAAATTAGCATTTTTCTGATTATGCTGTAAGTCTCTGTATCAACTGTTCTGTCATATGCTGACAGCTAAACAACAAAAAGGGATGTATTGGAAATATTAAGACTGCACATGTAATCAAATATTCAGAGGAAACATGGACAATAGGCATTACAAGTGCCGCAGTGTGCAAGTGGAAGCATCGGTCTTCTTGGAATAGCATTTCAGACATTTCCAACACATGCTAGCTCATCCCTCCAGAAACTTTATGCAGTCATAATGACAGTGTGACTGTGTGTGTTCTGTTCTGCCCAAATTTCTTTCTACTGAGGTTTTAACAAAGCCAGATAAAAATAAATCTCTGCTATTCCTTTCAATAAGGCTCAGATGAAGGACTACCAACGAGAGCTGGATGATGCCCGGGCTGCCAGAGAAGAAACATTTGCTACAGCCAGAGAAAATGAGAAGAAAGCAAAGGGCCTGGAAGCAGAGCTCATCCAGCTTCAAGAGGTAAAGTTTATGAAGCAAACTACACATGACCTTCAGTAGCAAAACAGAACTGCAATTAAATAATACAATAGCTCTCAGTGATCGAAAGCTATAAGCAGCATCTGTAACAAGTTCCACATGCTCCATGCACTCCTATAAACTTGTTGGATCTACATCTGAGCATAGACAGATTAAGCTGAAAAAAACATCACCTTTGAGGAAGTCACAGTTCACTAGTCTTAAAGGTAAATGAACTGTATGATCCAACACAAACTGTTTTCAATAGCTATAAATTCCTGAAGTCTTGTTAGTGCTGCTATTCCTATGTGCATTAAATGGCAATCTTGTGACTAAAACAAGTAAGATAGGGACCAGCTGACAGCTAGATAAAGTGCGCTTCATCGTACTTCCATAGCATTTATAACATGACAAGAATTCATTTTGTTAATAAGACAACCCATCTTATACCAGTTTTAGAAAGTTTACAGTCCTGTGTATCATGCTATAACTGCTGAACTTTTATTTCCTTATTTATTTCCTATGCTGCCTTTTCCTTTTCTCCTAGGATCTGGCTGCTGCAGAGAGAGCTCGCAAACAAGCAGATCTGGAGAAAGAAGAGATGGCTGAAGAACTTGCAAGTGCTACTTCTGGAAGGTAGGAATAGATTGGATTACTCACAAGGCTGTGAACATGCTGCTGAACATTGCATGGCTGCAGTTATGGCTGGAAGTTACGTTCCTCCCAGCAGCCATCTCATCTTGGCAACACAACCTGCACACAAATGACTAGTTTCACTGACTACCTAGTTCTATCTTCTTTATGAATTATTGGCAATTCATAATATTTTCAGACACATTCAAGTGGTCAAAGCCATAACTACACACATGAAATTTAAATTTACAGGACAAGCCTTCAGGATGAGAAACGGCGCCTGGAGGCAAGAATTGCCCAACTAGAGGAAGAGCTAGAAGAGGAGCAAAGCAACATAGAGGCAATGGGTGATCGCATGAGGAAAGCAGTACAGCAGGTAGAGCTCATTTCAGCACATGTCACTTCCTGTTTGTATTTCAGCCAAAGATACTTGTGATTCTGAACAAATATTTTGAAAACTTTAAACTAGATTCGAAGGGGTATGGGGTTGTAGTTGGGCTTGCACAAATGGGGCAGAACTCTAGGATTGATGAGAATCGGGAGGCCTCCCATCCCTCTAGGGTGAAATCGGTGTGCTCAGCTCGCTCCCTGAAATGCCTGTACACTAATGCGCGCAGCATGGGGAATAAGCAGGAGGAGTTAGAAACCTGTGTTCGATCAGGAAATTATGATCTGGTGGCAATTACAGAGACATGGTGGGACAGCTCACATGACTGGAATGTGCTCATGGATGGCTATGTCCTTTTCAGGAAAGACAGGCCAGCAAGGAGAGGTGGTGGAGTTGCTCTTTACGTGAGAGAGCAACTACAGTGTCTTGAGTACTGTCCGGGGGCAGATGAGGAGAGAGTGGAGAGTCTGTGGGTGAGAATTAAGGGGCAGGCTGGCAGGGGTGACACTGTTGTGGGTGTCTATTACAGGCCACCAGATCAGGGTAAGGAAGTTGATGAGGCCTTCTACAGGCAGCTGAGAGCAGCCTCACAGTTGTAGGCCCTGGTTGTCGTGGGAGATTTTAACTTCCCTGATCTTTGCTGGAAGGACCACTCAGCCAGTCAGCCACAGTCCAGGAGGTTCCTCCAGTGCATTGACGATAACTTCCTCATGCAAATGGTGGAGGAGCCGACTAGGGGAGATGCACTGCTGGATCTCATCCTCTCTAACAAGGAGGGTCTGGTCGAAGCAGTAAAGGCTGAGGGCTGCCTTCGTTGCAGAGATCATGAAATGGTGGAGTTCAGGATCTCATGTAGCAGAAACAAAATAACAAGCAGAGTTGCAACCCTGGACTTCAGCTGGGCAAACTGACCTCTTCAAACAATTGCTAAGGGAAATCCCATGGGAAAGCTGCTTGAAGGTAAAGGGGCCCAA
>NW_010162891.1:0-3240 GCF_000695765.1 Mesitornis unicolor
GGGGAGACCCGGTGTGTGCCTCAAGGAGATCTAACCTTGGGGCGAAAAATAATCTGTGATGTGAGTTGTGTGTTGTAGGAAGTCGTGTAGCACGAAGGAGCTGAACCAATAGAGTGAGTTTTGCAAGGAACCAGATGAGTGCAACAGTGACTCACACTAAGCCAGTGCTGGTGCCCAGCAGTCAAACCCACTGCTTCTCCTGTGCTGAGCACCAATCTTGAGAGATGGGGCCCAAGTCCTAGCTTGTTCTTACGAGCATTTGGAGGAGTAGAGGAAGCCCAGGGAGTGGGAAAATAATACCTATCTGTTAAAGGACAGGGGATAGTAGCTACTGAGAATTTATAAATCTTTGTGTTGGGTATAAAGGTGGTTTAAGTATGTAGTATAATTTTTAAGTGTTGGTAGGAAGGGATTTCAGTAATAAGAATTAAATACAATGGGATGGTTAGAAGATAGATAGATGTATGAAATTATGCGGGACCTGAGCATGATACAAATCATATGGAATAGGCTGTCTCTCCAGTGTTTCCCTCCCTCACACAGTAGGTATTTTCCTCCCTTACCCAGTCCTTTTAAAACTTACTTTCTCCCTTGCTGTCCTGCTGAGGAGGGCAGTGATAGAGCGGCTTGGTGGGCACCTGGTGTCCAGCCAAGGTCAACACACTACAGCAGTGAGTCCTGTTCCTGTTGCAGTTTGTGCATCAAAACCACTTGCTCTCTGAGACAAACTAAGGGGGAACATCTCCTTGTTTTGTCTTAAAGCTGCTGTCGCTTGAAAACACAAAGATGGCCACTAAAAGAGGGACACAAGTCTCACCACGTTTCTCTTGGCTTTCATCTTCATGGTGACTTCTCCTCCTCTTCTGTTTTGCAGTAGCTGATGTCAGAACGAAGTTGCTTATAAAGTGCAGAGCTGCTCTAAATAAAACAAATCCTTATGTTTCACATCAGCAGGTTCTAGGAGAACTGTCCCTACCCTGTCACCTGTTCCACAATCAGAGGAGTGTATAAAGCAAAGCAAAGGCCCAGTGTGCACTTCAAAGATGAAGGAACCAGGATCTCCCTTCCCTGTGTTTGTCAGGCTTGCTTTCTATTTTAAGAGCAGCACGGATGATGCTCTTTAACCTGTTCTTAGGGAACAGACAAAGGACCAGAGGAGATGAAAACCCTTTCTGATGTGTCCCTAAGAACCTCTCAGCTAGGGCAGGTAATTCCATTGAACAAGTTCAATTCTGTCTGTGAATCTGGTTTGTATTTCCATAGAATCGCAGAATCATTTTGTTGGAAAAGACCTTTAAAATCGAGTCCAACCGTAACCCATCCGCCACTAAACCACGTCTCTAAGCACCTAATCTCCTTGTCTTTTAAATCCCTCCACCACTTCCCTGGGCAGCCTCTTGTGCCTGATAACCCTTGCAGTAAATAAATTTCTCCTCATATCCAATCTAACCCTCCCCTGGCACACCTCGAGGCCGTTTCCTCTCATCCTATTGCTTGTTCCCTGAGAGAAGAGACTGACCCCTCCTTGCTACCCCCTCCTTTCAGGGAGTTGTAGAGGGTGATAAGGTCTCCCCTCAGCCTCCTCTTCTCATTATGTAAATAATAGCAGCTGCTCCCTGGCCAGTAATGTGTAATCGTGATTTTTCATGCATTATCTCATCCAATATAACAGAAACTGTTGCACATTCATCTGAAGGCCAGGCATACAATTTAAATTAGTTTAACATTCATATTACCCAGAAGTCTTTAGAGCTGAGCAGGAGGGGGTGTTACGTTTAGTTTGTTGAAGTATCTCCTACCTATTTGTTTTGCAAGTCGGGTTGCTGCACCCATACAACTGTCACAGCTCTTGAAGGAACTGCATGTTTAATCTTCAGCAAGTTTAAGCACAACAGCATTGAAAAGCCTGTGATGCTGACTGCCCCTGAGATGCAGTGAAAAAGAGCAGGACATTGACTTAAGAACAAAAAAATACAACAATTTGTCTGTCCAGACTGACAAAGCGAGGTCCCTTGTGGAGAATATGAATTACACAGGTAATAACTGCCTGGGTAAACAGCAGGGAAACAGGAAAACTTAAGGAAGATGGGGAGAGGTATCAGCCATGAAACTCAAAGATTAGCAAAGGAATCTTTGGTGTCTGAGGCACAGAAACGTAAGGCAAGCCTTCAGTTTGCCCCTCGAAGAGCCTGGTGTGGCCTGTTGGACGTCAGTCCCATGGATGTGACAGAACATGCCGAAATCTGTTCAGTCAGGTGCCTGGGCTGTTTTATGACTGCAGAAGGCATGAATCTCTATTTTTGCCAGATGCTGTGATTTCAGCTCTATACAGATCTCCCTGTCCCACTCACTTCAGTCTGGAGGAAGAGTGTCTCCTTGAGCAAGTCCCAAAGCAGCCCTAGCAATCTATGCGCTGTTCCTCTTTCAACATAACCTTTGCAAAGAGATTTGTGCTGACTTTTATTCAAATACATTTATTTGCCTCAAAGAATCCACATCAAATACTGTGGCTGCACTAAATGTCAGGATCTTTTCCTTCTGCAGCAATCCCAGAGAGAACCAAAGAGAGATGAGAAAGTTTACAAGTCAGTAGGTGCTCCCAGCTCTCGTGTAGGTACCCACGTGTCAACATGCTGCAACAGTCAGAAGAGGCGTCCTTGCCAAGAGTGCTCCCAAGTGCAGTAGCTGCCGGGGTCCTGGAACAGGTCCTCCTGCCCTGGCTGGGCTCCTGTCCTCTGTGCCCAGAAGACTCAGGTTCCAGGGCTGCCTTTCAGACACCTTTCATCAGCACACAAAGTCCTATTAGGAGAGAAAGCCTTTTGTCCTCACATTACTGGGGCAGTGCCAAGCTGGGCAGTGTAGCCAACAGACTGAGAGACCTGATGAGACCCAAGAGAAACCAGGTACAGCTTAGGAGCAAGCTTGTGGCTGCCTCTCCCAAGTCATGCACAGTTGATGTGCTGGAAGCAGAGGCCACTTTCCCTGGTCAAGAGCCAAGCTCTTTCTGTAAAGGACTCTCATGCTGAGTTCATGCCCACACCAACTAAAGAAGCTTAAACCACCTTTCAGGCTTCCTGGAGAATCAGGACTTGGACTCCAGTGAGTTTCTGCTGGATTCCTTGTGATCTGTGGAAACACTCTTCCTCCATGACAGAGAACAGAATAAACTGGAGCTGTTTTGCCAGGAAATGCTGCTCCTCCTCAGGCTCCTTGGCCATGCTCTCGCTCAGGAACACGACG
>NW_010162891.1:3271-9789 GCF_000695765.1 Mesitornis unicolor
GGGAGGGGAAGAGGCAGGCTGCGGTTCTCATTCAGTGTGAGAGGTTTTAGAGGCCCCTTTGATCCAGTAACAAATCTGAGCAAACATTAGAGCAGTCAGGTGAATGGCAACATTACAGTCATGGTGCTCCCCAGCCACTTCTGGCCACTGATGCCCCAAGAAGAGCCTCATCACCTTCCTCTCCCATTTGTGTCACACGGGGTCCCACACTTTGTCACACACCCCAGAGCTGGATGCACCAGGCCTGGCATCGCAGTGCTGGTAGATGAGGTGGACTGTGTCCACTCCACAGAAGCAGTAGCTTAGCTTGCCTGGCTGGTCACTGTCAAACCTCAAGAAATTAATCCTCTTCCCAGCCATCTCCTCTGCTGCTGGAGCTGCTATCAGCTTCATGTGTGGGCACCGGCATGGCTTGAGCAGCTCCAGAAGGGCTTAGTCATAGTCCATGCTGACCAAGTTGGGGCCCTGATCCAGTTCCCAAGCCCAGCACATTGCATCCTCCCCATCCCTTTCCAATTGCCAGCGCCCTGTGCCAGCATCAGGAAACCCACCTTGATCTTCTCGGCCCCCTTCATGTAGTCTATGCTGTTGTGAATGCTGCGGCAGCATTGAGGACATCAGCACACCCATGCAGCCCATGGAGATCTTGAGGGTGGCAGAGAAGGGGTAGTTCATGAGGAAGTGGTTCCTGATGATGGAAAACTGCCTGTCTGAGCCACAAATCTGCTGCTTGTGTCACACACGCTGCCTCTGCCATCTCTCTTCCACACCACTTGCCTAGGGGCTCACTTCCACCATGGTGAGGGTGTGGGTGCCGCTGGGATGCACTGCCTTGTAAGACAAGTACTCTTGGAAGTCCTGAGGGAACAGGGTAGCCTCCCACGAGGCACACGTGTTGTTGCGGCGTGTCGTCAGCTCTGGGACAGGCTGTGACAAAAGCCATCCTTTGGCTAGTTGCAGAGTGGACTGGGGAACAAGAGCAGAACCAGGTCACCAGCTGTAGTGCTGGGAAGAAAGGAGAGCAAGAGAAGAACAGCCACCTGGCAGCAAGTCATTGTGCCAGACCTACAAAGGCAAAGCAAGGAGAGCGTTAAGCCTGTACGATTAGAAAGCCGGCCACCTGCCACAGCTTGGGGCTGGGAGGATTATCGGATGCACGCAGCCTCGTGCCAGCTACTGGGTTGTGCGTGCTTAAGCTGTTACCACAGAAAGCAGAAGGGTTGGGACCTGCCTGAAGCTGGGTGACTAAGCAGCGATAGGAATCTCACCTGGCATCAGCTTTGATCTCCTGGAGATCTTCTGGATGGTGAGGCCCTGCAGTGCAGCCCAGCGCCGCTGCAGAAATATCGCAAGCTTATGAGTTCGCTCTGTCGCGCCAGTAACCCCCTCTGCCCTGAGGTGGATTCCCCAGGGTTCCAGGGCTCGAACCTGATGTGTCCCCTCCTGGCAGCCACCACAGCTCAGCTCCGCCAGCTGGTCACCTGCAGGGAGGAGGATCTGAGGGTACCCGCTCCTTGGTCCTGCAGGGAAGAAGGCAGCACATTAACTCCTCGGGTTCAAGTATTTGGTGCCACAGAGCTGTGCAGACCAGCCAGCCTGTTTTAACCCCCAAACAGATCATTAAACCCAATTTAAAATTTAATCTGCTGCTACCTCACCACACGCCAGGATCACCACTGTTCTGGCAGGGGAGCAGTGCTAGCTCTACCTCCAACAGCCCAGCGGCACAGCCCTTTGTCTCCATCCTGCCCTGAGCCTGCAGACCCACATGGACCCCTCTCGGCAGCACCCCAAGGAGCTCCTTCTCTGCAAGCAGAGCGAGATGCTCCGAGGCCTTTGCTGGGAAAGCCCTGTGTCCCCAAAAGGCAGCCAGGGTCTGCAGCACACATGTGGTAGTGCATTCAGTTATGAAAGCCCAGAGGACCGGGTAGAGCCAGGTGAGGAGGGAGGCCGAGAGCCACCAGCTCTTTGCACCTCTCGCACCCTAACCCTAACCCTCTTTGCACCCCTTGCACCCTGACCCACCAGTGCTGCATCCCCGGCATGACCCATGGCCAGAGCATGTCATGTTGCCATCAGCCAGGGGCTGCAGCCAGACCCTGCTGCGATGCTACCCCAACTGCCTGCCTCCTCAGCATGGCTTGGGCCAAACAACCGTCCAGCTCCCTTTTAAACCCATGGGAGGTGGCAATGAAGAGATCACAGGTTCTGGCTGTAGCTCCTAGGACCCTGCCTGAGTCCTCCCGGCACTACAGCCAGCAAGAGAGCACTGAACAGGAGCCAACCCTGCCTCCCCTTCCTGGGCTCCTGCCCATGCTTGCCCCCAGCCTGCCTGGCACCCGTGCAGCAGCAGAGGCACAGGCAGGGGAGCAGCTTCAGACTCATTTGCTTCCTTCCAGGGCTCTGCCAACCGCTCTGCCAGGGCTGGAGCCGCTCAGGAAGGCCCACGGCTGGGTGGCAAGCAGGAACACGGTCTGTGCTGTGGAGCTGGCTAAGAACTCCCCCGCTGATGGGGCAAACCGCAGGCAGCTGCGTGCAGGGCTGGGGACTGGGCCTCTCTGCTTTTTGCTGTGTTTTCTCAAAGCAGGAAATGGCGCCTTCCAGACTGGCACAGGAGGGGAAAGCCCACTCACAGCCCCCAACACCTGACAGCCTTCACCGAGGAATACGCTTCCCCCCCTGGCCCCGCTCTGCACAGCAGAGCCCGGGTTGCTATCGCAGCGTCTCAGCAGGCCACATGCAAGCTGGCACGGCAGAAGTTACAGCAGTTGGGGCGGCACAGGCTGCTCCCTTGTGCCAACAACTTGCTGAGTGCTATTCACCTAACTGATGTGCCCAGTTGTACAGTAATGCCAGCGGGGCCTGGGAAAGGCAGAGGCGCTGCCCAGCGGAGGATGCGGTGCCATCCCTGGCAGCTCTGCTAGCCTGGATGAGGTGACAAGCAGAGGGAGACGGAGTGTCTCCAGAGTGCACACCCATGGCTGAGGCAGCCTCCCCACGCAGGCAGCCAAGGACAGGACGCCTGGCACAGGGCCTGCGTGTGGCTCCTGTCATCACCTACACCTGTGGCGGGGTGGCACCAACCCACCACACTGCGCTGGTGTCTGCCAGACAGCTGTTTCCCAGCCAGGCTGCCATGGTGGGAGCTGCCCAGGGCTTCCAGCACCCTACTGCATGTCCAGAGCTCTGCCAGTCCCAATGGGTGCCCAGGATGGGACACCAGAGTTCAGTGGGATGGCCTGGAGCCTGGCACAGATATGTCCATGGGCATTGACATGCACGTGTGCCTGGAAACGCAGGCACAAGAAAAGGCACGGGGGGCTGCAGCAGCACTGAGCCAGGGGGTGAGGGCTGCAGCTGTGACACAGGCCCATCGCCCACAGGGACCAGGCAACAGCACCCAAACCCAAGTGCATGGGTGCCAGGGGCACTGCAGGCTCAGCAGGGCCTCATGTGCTGCCCCAGGCCAGAAGACACCCAGCCAGCGCAGCACACCAAGGCACTGGTGCAAGCAGTGCCAGGAGTCACCTGTGCCTAAGGGCTGGAGCTTGAGGCTCTGGCAGGGCACCCTGGCCCCGGGCAGTGGGGCAGGCAGTGCCCGGCATGGGGCCAGAGCAGGTGCTGCAACCCCTTTTCCTCCAGGTGCAGCCCTGGGGCAGGGCTCACAGCTCCAGCCCCGGGGGCCAAGCAAAGCTGATGGCATGGGGCCCTCACCGCTGACCGCGCAGTGACCCTACTCCACTGCCAGTAAACAGGGAGAGATGCCACACACAAGATCCATCTTCCCTAAATTAGTTTATTTTGCAAAATAATCTGTCAGGGCTGATTTAGACCAGACCAGAATGGGAAATCATCATCCTCTCCCATGGATGCAGTCCAGCTCCTAGCTACACTTCCTCTGCAGGCCATTGCTGGAGATAATTCCAAGACCTTTGCTGCAGCCGGTGCCCTGGGACCTGGTGCTACACTCCCACACAGCACAGGGCCTGCAGGGCAGGATAGGGCAGGCTGGTCTCCAGTCTACAGGTACCAGCAGAGCTGGGTTGAGCTGGCCTAGAGCACTGCTCCATGGCTCCTGACTTGCTGTCCCAAGGGACAGTGCAAGGGCTGGTGGCAGGTTGCAGGCAAGGAGCCCACCCAGCACAGCTGGCTATGGCCGAGCCCTGCTCTGTGCTGGTAGCAGTCTGGCACCCAGCCTGGCAGCACATGGGGTCCTGCCTGGGAGACTGTAACCACGGGGCATTAACACGATATGAGGCAGGACCAAGAGTCGAGCACTTAAAAAAACCATTTAGTTTAATTGCTATAAAAGTCAACATTAAAACACCAATTGTACAAAAGCATACGAGATTGGACACTGGTACAGCTACACTGCGGACATCTTCGTGGACACCCCAGCTAGATGCTCACACCAAGCGGCGTGGCCAGGGCAGCACAGGGCTCAGCATGGAATGCAAATCCCAGGCAGAGAGGGTTTTGGCCAGCTGAGCCCCGTGCTGCTGAGGAGCACCGGACCGCTGGCAGGACCAGAACGAGCTGCCTCAAGTCCTGTCGCACGGCTCCAGCCACGGCTGCCATGGACACATTCGGCACGTGGAAAGCACAAAGAGGAGGCGGTGACCACAGCCACATGGACAGATGGAACAAATACACCTTCACCATCATGTGGGGCCTCCATGCGCAGGGATAGCAGCATTTCTGACAGCAGCTTGCACTGCGGGAGAGCTGTGCCAGTTTCACTGCCCCTTGGCAGGACTGGGGGGGTGGCAGAGACCAGCCCTGGGCCACCAGCCCAGGGACTCGTCTCCAAGACCTCTGCTCTGCCAGGGGAAAGGGACAGCACATGACTCAGCTCCGCAGTCCTGACTCTGGGACTCGCTCCCCATGGGAGAGGAGATGGATGCAGATCACGATCTTGTCCCCAAGCGGTAACACTGGCAGAGGTCCATGGAGGGCCGGTGCTCGGTCCCTCAGACCGCAGCAGCCCCAGGGCTGAGATCCAGTCCAGTGTGGTGCAGAGGCTTTTCTACTGCAGCACAGGGTTCCTCTGCATTTTTCCCTTCCACGCTGTTCCGAATCCCGTAGCTGAAGTAAATAATAAAACCTGCAGGACAGTATCCACAATGAAATGCATGGTGGTGGGCTGCCAGCATAAGAGCCCCCCAAGGGAGACCCTGTGTGCACCATGCTCCCCTCCACAGGACACCTACCCAGGGCCATCCAGATGGCAAATCGCACCCAGGTGCTACGACTCAGCTGTACCATCAGCAGGATGTTAATGAAGATGCTGAAAATCGGCAGGAGCGGGAGGAAAGGTACCTGGGAGGGACAGGAGGTGCCATGTCAACAGTGTCTTGAGGGATCCAGCTGGGCTCAAGGATGCTCCTGGCCACAGAGGGATCCCACCCCTGCCACATCCCAGAGAGCACCCAGCCACTTCCACAGCCTGCACCTCCGAGAGCCATGTCTTGGGGCCCTGGGCTTTCCTGGATGGTGACTGCCTGGCAGCAAGCCCTGGCAGACGCTGTGGTGGCCCAGACTCTGCCAGGGGGTCCGTAGGAGTGCAGACGCTGAGCTGCTGGGGGCTGCACTCACTTTGAAGTTCAACCGCGTGTCGCTCTGTGGCTGCCTCCAAACGATGATGGTGGGAATGAGCAGAGCCACAAGGAGCAGCACCAGAGCCACGATCCAGCCCACGTTGGCGTCCTTCAGTGCAGTCACCTTGAGGGTCAGGACCACGCAGATGACCGTGATCACTGTGGCTACAAGAGAGGGGGCAGTTGGGGGGCTGCATGGCACATGGTCTCCCTGGGACCCCGACCCTTACCAACAGCTGGGCTGAGGCACCCACTCCTCTCATTCAGGTTAGGGGTCCAGCATGTGCTGTCTCCAACACCCACCCCAAAGCCTCAGAAAACACTTTTCTGGGAGATCTCACCAGCCTGACAAGTCAAGGGGAGCATGCACTTGGCTGAGCTTGAACCCAGCTCTGATGCTTACCCAGACACCTGGCTGAGCCACCCCATCCTGGCTGCACAATGAAGCTACTGATGGACAGATCAAACCTTACTGGCTGAGCCCAAGCACTCTCAGGGGGCTGGGGACCACCCTTGCTGGGTGGCCAGCCTGGGCCAGGCTCATCACATTGGAACTCCTGTGACC
Source organism: Mesitornis unicolor (assembly GCF_000695765.1). NCBI lineage: Eukaryota > Metazoa > Chordata > Aves > Mesitornithiformes > Mesitornithidae > Mesitornis > Mesitornis unicolor. The sequence goes on from NW_010162891.1 coordinate 9,434, forward strand.
ACCTGCACATGCCTGGCTCAGCACCCACATCCTCAACCAGCACCCATGGACCCCAAACTCCAGCCTCGCCCTGTGACTGGCACCCTGCTCAGGGCAGAGCAGGTTGGGTGCCTGCTGGCGCTGCCAACAGTAGCTGGCAGCCTGTGGTGCCCGGTCCCTTTCCTCCACCCAGTGTGCCCAACCGTCCCTTCCCAGCTCTGTAGAGACGCACCAAAATGCTCTGGCCCCTGGCAGAAAGGGACATCGGCCACTGGCTCCTGCTCACTCACCAATGACCGAGACACAGATGTAGACGATGCGCCCTGAGAGAGTGGTGGGGGGGGCCCGGGGGGGGGTGAAGAGGGGCGGCAGGGGGA
>NW_010162891.1:9820-14432 GCF_000695765.1 Mesitornis unicolor
TGCTGAGTGCTGGAGGCAGTGGCGGTTGGGTTCATGATCACCCTCTCCTCCTCATTTCCATTCAGCTCCAGCATTTCCATGGCCTTCGGGGAGTTCAGCTGCCCTGACTGGTACCTGAACAAATGGGACAAGCTGCAGCAGAGCCCAGGAAACCGCCCAGCCCAGAGGGACAAAAGACAGCACCCTCACACCCCTCCCCGTCCTCCAGCCCAATGTGCTGCTCCAGCAGTGTCCCCATGCCCACCACCCCAGGGATGTGCTCACAGACACCGCGCAGGCTTTTCTGAGCAGCCTTCATCTTGGGGGCTCGATGCTTCCCTGGGCTGCGTCGCCACAGGAAAAAGCTGCGGCCGCAAGCCCAGGCTCGACGCAAGGCACATCCACCCCAGGCACTGCGGTGTGAAAGGAGGAACCCACCGGAGGATGAGCACGCACACAGCCACCAGGGAGTAGGCCAGCAGCGTGCCGATCGACATGAGCTCCACCAGGTCCTTCAGGTCAATCAGGAAGGCCATCAATGCTGCAACAAGGACACGCAATATGAGCACAGCTCTGGACCGCTGCAGGGCCAAGCACAAGGCGGCAGCTGGAAGACTTACCCGCGAGGAGCCCCGAGGCAATGGTGGCTGACAGAGGGGTCTTTGTACGGCTGTTGATGCTGGAGAGGAATTTGAAGAGCAGTCCATCCTCCGCCATCGCATAGATCACGCGGGGCATGGGGAACATGGAGCCCAGCAAGCTACCGTGGAGAGAGATGACTCAGGGCCTGCCAGGCAAGCTGTCCACACCCGCCACCCAGACGGGGATGGGACCAGCCCTGTGCCAGCAGCAGGACGGGGCAAACCCCCAGCCCAGCCAGGATGGGCACTGCTGGTCCCTGTGCCATGCTGGGAAGTGCCAGGGACAGAGCCAGTCCTACCTAGTGGAGAGGGCACAGAGCGAGCCGACAGCAACGGCATAGCGAGCGGGCTCCCAGCCCACCGCCTTGAAAGCTTCGGGCAGGGGGCTGTCCTTGTTCAAACGGAAGTAGGGCACCATGAGGGTCAGGGCCGCGGAGACACCGAAATAAGCCACAAAGCAAATGAGGAGAGACACAATGATGCCAATGGGTATCGAGCGCTGTGGGTTCCTGGCTTCTTCCCCTGTGCAGAGACAAGAGGCAGCATCTGTCTCCACTCCGTGGTACAGCACAGGGCAGCTGACCCCAGGGAACGAGCTGCAGCAGGGACTTCCCATGGCAGCGTGAGGATGGCAGCAGCCAGCAGGGTTTGTTGGAGGGGAAGGGTCCCCAGCCATGCTGCTGCTCCATCAGGGGCTTCGGTGCTGCTGAGAGCAGAGGCGTGTGGCCACAGCCCTAGCTTCCAGACACGTGGCTACCCAGCAGCCAGGCTCGCAGCTCCCCTGGGGTCCTCTGCCCCTACCAACAACTCCTGCTCCCCGCAGAGCCCACTGAATGCAGATCATCAGCACATGTGGGCACAGTGGCACAGCCACCGTGGCCTCTGCTCCTGGGCAAGGGGCTCGGTGGCTGGTGTAGGAGGGAAGGAGGTGGCTGCCAGGCAGCCCGGGGGGGGCTGGGGAGGCACGGAGCGGGAGGTCAGGCAGAACAGCCTGTACCAGCCACCCACTAAGTAGATTCCTGGGGAATGAGAGGAAATTAAGAGGGCTCCCTGCACTCCAGAGCTGAGGTTCACGCATGAACTCAGCCATTTAGAAAAATGTTGCTTGAGGCTGGGAAATAACCCGGAGGCAGTAGCAATTCCCAGCGCTGTCACAGCCTCGGCTCAGCAGCGGAAAAGCTCCCTGCTGCCCTGGGAGCTGCCTGCGCAGGCAGGGTGCAGCCCCACTCCCACCGCGCGGTGCAGGGAGCTCCTTTTCCTGCGGCAGGGCAGGCTGTCAGCCTTTTTGTGCTGGCCCAGCTGGGGACAAAGCCTCTGCAGGGAAACCTCCTAGAAGCAGTGGGATGGACCATTTCCCACGCCACGGAGCATCCTCCCCAGTGGGTCCCAGCCAGCTGCTGGTTGTGCTGGGGAAATGCCCACGCTGCCCTCGTCCAAGGCGGTACCTGTGGTGGCAATGCAGTCAAAGCCCACAAAGGCATAGAAACAGGTGGCAGCACCGGTCAGGATCCCTTCCAGTCCAAAGGGGAGAAAACCACCAGAGCCAAAGGTTTTTCGCCTGGAAAGGAGGAAGGAGAGCAGTTGCTGTGGGGTGCATGGACAGCAGGACCAGTGCCAGCCCTGTGCTAGACCCTGGCCTGGCACAGTTGCTTTCCTCACCCAACATCATCCAGCAGGTCTATGGATGAGTGGTTGATGTAGCTGAGGTAGTCCTCCACCGAGAGCTGCCAGTTCTTGATGTCTCCCTTCACGAAGCCAGCAATGATGACAAAACCCAGCACCACCAAGTTCACCGCCGTGAAGATTTTGTTCACAAGGGCAGATTCACTGACGCCAAAGGCCAGCAACGCTGCAGGGACAGGAGGGGTGAGCAGGGACCCACTGGGCTACTGTGCCACCACCTGAGGTGCCAGAGCCACTCCTACACACTCACCAGTGAGCAGCGCAATCAGGATCAGGGCAAAGAAGTCCGGGCGCTGGGCCAGCACCCCTGGTAGGTGCATTGTGGTCTTGTTCATGAAGAAAGTGGAGATGTGATTGCCAATGATGTTGTCGAATGCCGCGCTCCAGGCTCGAGCCACACTGGCTGTTCCTGGTTGATGGCAAATCCACACATCAGTTTGAGTCCAGGGCAGAGCGCCCACCTCAGCATCCACCTCCCTGCTGACACCACCCCACTTCCTGCTTCTGCAGCACCACACGCTGCCCCACGAGCCCCCCACACTGCCAGTGTGGTGCTGGAAGGAGCCTGGCCACATGTGCCAACACCCTGCCCAGCCCCATACCTATCACATAGGAGAGGATTAGGTTCCAGCCGGTTGTGAAAGCCCAGATCTCACCGACGGTGACATAGCTGTAGAGGTAGGCAGAGCCGGTCTTGGGGACGCGGGCCCCAAACTCTGCATAGCAGAGTCCAGCCAGTACCGACGAGAGAGCAGCCACCAGGAAGCAGAGGACGATGGAGGGACCAGCCATCTCCTTGGCTACCTCCCCAGCCAGCACGTAAACGCCGGCTCCCAGCGTGCTGCCCACCCCCAGGGCTATGAGGTCCAGCGTGGACAGGCAGCGAGCAAAACGCGTGTCCTCGGAGCTCAGATCCACCATGCGCCGGCGGATCAGCTTCTTCCCAGCGCTGGTCATTTTTCTCCCAAACATCTTGTCCTTTTGAGGGTGATGCTCGGCTGCTCAAAACCTCTGCAAGAGAAGGGACCGCAGGAGCGTGAAGCTCAACATCCCCCACTGCGGGGAGCAAGGCAGCACCAATGCCCACAGGAGCTGTGCCTGCTCCCAGCCAGCCTGTTGGCACCAAGTGCCCATCACGCTGGTGGGGCGGAGACCGTGGCAGCTCGCTCCAAGGCACTGTGGAGTCCCTGTGCCAGCAGAGTGAGCCAGAGCTGAGCCCGGCGAGTCCATGGTGGGAAATACACTCGTTGCACAAGCCTTGTGTGGTCCCCACCATGGGGCCCCCAGGCACGTCCCAGAGCTTGCCCACTGTCTCCCAGCAGCTCCCCACTGATTTGGCAGCCTGGAAATCCCTCAGCTCAAACTTGACTGCTGGCTCATCACTCCGGCCTGGCGCGTGGGTGTGCAGCGCAGCGATGGCAGGGAGACAAAGCATTCCTCCAGAGGAGGATTTGGCAGCCTGGGCTGACTCACTGGGACGCGGCCATTCCTCCTTTGCTCCCAGCATCTGCACTACACCCTCAGCAGAGATACATGGCTAGATGCACAGCACGGTCCCCCGGCACACAGCCCTCGCACGCTGACAGCACTTAGCGAGCAGCCTGTGCGCTCCACGCTCCCCTTGCTCACAGCAGCCACCCATCCCCAAAAAGCTGTGGGAGACAAATGTCTTGTGGAGCAGGCAGCTGGCACAGCGTGAGAGGAGCTACAAGTGGGTCCCAATCCCCATGGCCACGGCTGGACCACCAGCGCCATCTCACCATGAGCTGCTCCCTTCATTGGGAAACAAAACACGCTCCAGCCAGGCGCTTGGGGCAGCACCGATGCTGCGCTGTATGGATCTGTGTAAGTACATACAAGGGTAACTTTGTGACCCTTTTCCACTGAGAGGGGTTACCACGGTTGCAGTGGCAGCCACCAGTTTGGCTGTGTCCCCATAACCAGCAAACCAGCCCGTTTCTGGAGAAACCTCCTCCCGAGCTGACATGTGCCACACTCAGCTGTGGCCCAAGGAGCCGTCCCAGCCCGGGGCTGCCTCTGGGCCAGGTTTCAAGGGAACAAGAAGTGCCCCAGCACTGGCACTGGCACCCTCTCTGCCCAGACAGCTCTGGCTGTCTTTCCCAGCGCTGCTCGATTGCTCCAGGGATTTCCAACACCCGACGTGAGCCCTGCAAACTGCAAGCATGGGACCGGCAGCAGAAACGGGCTCAGCCCTTATTCTCAGAGCAGCGCAGAGAAAAAAAACCCTGAGTGTCGCGACGGTCGTGGGACAGCCTCCCCTCCTCACACCGCGGGTCCTGCATCCGCGG
>NW_010162892.1:0-4607 GCF_000695765.1 Mesitornis unicolor
ACAGCCAAATTGTTTAAGGAAATGATCACTTTTGCAATCCTTTGTACCCCAATGAGTTTGTGTATGTAATCGTTCTAATATTTGTCTGGCATAGGCTTTTGGCAACATCTCTCGCCCGTCGGGCAGCGTCCATTTTCCCTGTTTTAACTTAGCTCCCACTCTTTTCAATTTTGCCTGTTCCTCAAACTTCTTTTCTCTCTCCTCTCGTCTTTCTTCACTGATGTTTCCCTGTTTGTACGCCATTAATTTTAGCTATCTGAGTCCTCAGGGCTGCTTCCTGGGCCTCTTTATCTGCTAGGTTGTTTCCTCTGGTTCGATAATCTAATCCCTTTTGGTGTCCTCTCACATGCACCACTGCTATCTCTTTTGGTTCTCTTAAAGACCTCAAAATTTTCACTATTAATTCTTGATGTATTAAATTCCTCCCTTGAGTATTAATTAAACCTCTTTCTTCTCAAATTTTTCCAAAAGTGTGGACTACTTCATACGCATATTTAGAATCCGTAAATATAGTCCCGCTTTTTCCTTTTAATAATTCCAGGGCCCTATAGAGGGCATACAACTCACAAGCTTGAGCTGACCACGATGGACTCAGAGGTCCTGATTCTACAAGCTCTAGATTCTTATTAATTATAGCATATCCTGATTTTCTCCTCCCTTCCACCACTCGGGAGAAGCCATCTATAAACAAGGCTTCTCCATTTTCCAACTCAGTATCTCTTAAATCTGGCCTCACCTTAGTCTGGATCTCAATTACTTCTAAACAATTATGTTGTACTTCCCCCAATGGCTCTCCAAACAAAAACTGCTGGACTCTGAGCAGAGGTCACTCTCAGTTCTAAGTCAGGGGAGTCTATTAGTACTGCTTCATACTTTAGGATCTGGGTGTCCGTTAACCATTTTTCCGCTTTCTGTTGTAAAACATTCCTAACATTGTGTGGGGTATACACCTTCAAAGGAGCACTAAAGGTAATTTTCTGAACTTCCTCTATTAATAACGCTGTAGCTACCAAAGCTTGGAGACAAGCGGGCCATCCTCTACTTACTGGATCAAGTAATTTAAAACAGTACCCCACAGGTTTTTTGACTCCTGCCCAATCTTGGGTAAGAACTCCATATGCTGTCTGGTTTGACGTATTCACAAAAAGATAGAAAGGTTTTCCTAGATCTGGGAGGCTTAATACAGGTGCTTGTATTAATGCCCTTTTTATTTCCTCAAATTTCTGGTTATCTTCGGTAAACCACTTAAGTTGGTTACTAGTTAATTTTTCGTATAGGAGTTTTACTTTTTCACTATAATTTTCAAGCCGTGGTCTACAATATCCTAATAATCCCAATATTTGCCGAACCTCCTTTTTAGTTTGTGGGGGTCTCAAGGATAGAATCCCAGATACCCTGTCAGGATCTAGCTTTTTCCTTCCCTTACTCAGTCAACGTCCTAAGTATTTTACTTCCTGTTCTACATACTGTAGCTTTGATTGGGACACCTTCAATCCCTTCTCCCTGAGAAAATGTAACAATTTAATGGTGGCCTTTCGGGTCCCCCCTTCAGTTTCTCATGCTATTAATAAATCGTCTACATATTGCAGTAATTTTACCTCCTGGGGTAATGTATAATCCTGTAAAATTTTCTCCAAGGTTTGCCCAAATAAATTTGGTGACGCTGTAAACCCCTGTGGTAATACCGTCCATCTTAACCGCTGTTTTCGTCCTGTTTCGGGGTCTTCCCATTCGAAAGCAAAATAATCTCTGGATCTCTCATCCAGAGGACAGGCCCAAAAAGCGTCCCTCAAATCTATTACACTATACCAAGTATGTCTGGGAGGAATATGACTCAATAAAGTATAAGGATTTGCCACCACAGGGAATTTAGTGATCGTTCGCTGATTTACAGCTCTTAAGTCCTGTACCATCCTGTATGACCCATCCGGTTTCCTTACAGGGAAGATGGGTGTATCATGAGAACCATGACATACATGGTTCTAAAGCTCCTTTTTCCAAAAGTCTGTCAACTATAGGTTTTAAGCCTTTTCGACCCTCTATGGGTATAGGGCATTGCTTGATTCTAATTGAGCGATGTGGATCTATTATTTGAACGTTTATGGGGTCCATTTTTATCTTTCCAGTTTCCCCTTCTTTATACCACACCGAGGGGTTAATGGCTTCTTCATCCTCCTGTGTTAAAGTATATAATTTGATCTGCAATTTGTTCCTCTGACTCTGAATGCTCAAGTTTAACTTTAAAATCAAGTCCCTTCCTAATAAATTGTATTCCGCTTCAGAGAGCAAAAGTAAATAATTCAGACAAATTTTCTTTTCTGTTTCTACTTCTACATCCTTTAAGATAGGTACTTTGAAAGGTTCTCCTTTTGCCCCGACTACTGACATATAACTCTTCCCTAACTCTATTCCTTTTGGAAGTTTATGAATGGTTGATTTTTCAGCTCCTGTATCAATTGATCAATCTGGATCAATTCCAGAATACATTTGTAGGCTTTTCCTTAACCTCTCCAACCAATCTGTTGGAGAGTCATCTTTCCCTTGTTGTTCATTAAATGCTTTATTAATGTTTTGCCCTCGGAGTACCGCTTCCCTTATTCCCTGTATGAGTAATGTTCTCAAATCCCTCATGTTTTGTCTTCCTTGAGGTTGTTGTTGATCCCAGTGGGGATCCACATTTGGCCATTTCTGATCTCCCGGGGGTCCTGCCTGATTCTGTCTTTCCCAGATTCTCATTCCAGCATGTCTAATCATTCCCTTTTCCTCAGCGGTAAATAAGATCCCTAAAATGGATTGTATTTCTTCCCAAGCATAGGTATTGGGGCCTAAAAATTGGTCTAGTTTTTCAGCTACTCCAAGGGGATCATCTAATAGGGTCCCCATTTCTTTCTTGAAATTCCTTACATCTGTGGTGTTCAATGGGACTGCCACAAACCCAGTACCTCCCTGATTGCCTCCGAGGGGTACCTCTCGTAAGGGGTATAGAGAAGCTCCCTCAGATGCGGCAGTCTTACTTCTTGTACATGCAGCCAGAGGTTGTTCTAATTCCGGTGCCGTTGGTGGTAGAGGCAGGGGTAACGGTGACGCTGGTGGATTTACTGCGGTCACTGGAGGGGGAGCCGCAGCCAAAGGTGGATTGTTAAGATATGGAGGTGGTAGGTTATCTAGTGGCTCTCATTTATCATCTTTTTCTTTTTTCTTTTTGCTTCTGTCTTCTTCTTCTTCCTCAAACTTTTCATTTGCTTTTAATGTAAGTATTGAGGCTGGAAAAGGACGCGAAGTCCTGATCCATAATTCTGCATAATCACTTTCCTCCTGACTAAAAGGTTCCTTTGAATTAACATATATATTCAAGACCTGGCAAATCCAGTCTTCAAAGGATCCAAATACAGACCAGAAGACGTGGTTTTAAAGGTTTCTTCGGCCATTCAATCATACAATATTGAATCAATTTTTAATTTACTTTTTCCTTTTCTGGGACCCCTTTCATTCCAATTCCTAATTATTATCCCTAATGGACTTTCAGGTGGTATATCTGGTAATTTGCTCTCTTTCTTCTGGTCCTGGGTCTTCGAATTCTTTTGACCCATCTAGGAATTTTTCCTTGGCAATTCCTACAGGCCTTGGTTACCGGTAAGAGTGTCTTGCAGGGGGTTTAGGACCTATCACCGTCCCACGAGTCCTATAGGAGTCGCTTCGGTCCTTCACCAGCCAAATCCCTCGCGGGAGATTGGAACCGCGGTTAGAAGACCTCCACAATCGCTTTGGAACCAGGTTCCGTCTCAATCACACTCTTACACACACAGGCAACCGAATCCCACCCAACCGAACGGTATACGCCTTCAATACTTACGACTCCGTCGTCTTCGTTCGGATCTTCGCGCGCAGAATTATGGGCAGAATAAACTGCTGCAGCCGGCAAGGGAGCTTATAAAACTCAAATTCTTTGCTTGCCCCTACTCAGGTTCAAGATGGTGTTAGTCCCAACCCAACTCGATCAGGAGCCACCAAATGGTGGGGCGCCCCTTCTAGATCAAGTCAGAATTCAGGAACCAAGACCATCCCGAACGAGTCCCCAATTGTGATAAATCATTTATCACACCAGTGTAGTTATTTAATTGTTCTGAACGACGCTGCCCTGAAGTATGTTCTTTATCCTGTCATCTAAGCCATACCTTATAGACAGGTCGCTATTGCGGGCAGTTACTCCACCTCTCCCACTGCAAACTTAACCTCAATCACGGCCACAAAGAGATGCAACTCTCCCAGACTCATGTAACCGTACTGGTGGAAGCTGCTGGTGCAGATCAATTCGTAAATACGCAATTCGGGAGAAAAAGCCACTTTTCTGGTGAGAACAGTCCCGCTGGTACCGCGGCGCCGCTTTCCCAAGCCTACAGAGCCCTTTCAGGAGGATCGGTACGAGCCTGAAGCGCTTCCCTCCGTCCCGGCGGCGCCAGCAGGCCCAGGGGAACGGTGCTTCCTAAGAGCTGCTGGCCTCCGCTCCCGGAGCCGCCTTCCCGCCTCGCTCCCGTTCGCTCACCACGCGGCGCCGGCGCAGCCGGAAGCTCCGACCCTCGAGGCCGCGATGGGCGCGGAAAACGCCG
>NW_010162893.1:0-4803 GCF_000695765.1 Mesitornis unicolor
GATTGCCTCTGGACACTTGGCCAAAACCTCTGCCTCACAGACCTTGCAATAATCCACGATCCTGTGTTGATAACTGGGAAGGTGTATATGCATACTTGCCGCAGATATCGCAAGAACCGCAAGAGTTAGAGTTGTTAGGATTAGTCACAATGGATGCTTGTGTGATGTTTAACTATACCTATAGCACCACTCGAAAGGATCAGAATGTAAATGTTACTTCGCCTGTGTATAGAAATGCTACAGCTTGGTGTAATTACACCTCCTCCAACATCAAAGCTTAAGGATGGGCCATATAGCCTTGAGTGGCTTATATTATTAACACACCAGATGAGACACTGCTTTTGAGCCTCGATGGATCCGTGAGATCGCAGGACCTCCAGCCGGCACCGAGTGATTCTCAGGGAGAGCCTCCGATCCCTGGACCAAAGAGCTCTAATGGGTTGCCGGAATTCTTTTACATTGTCCGAGCATGCCTAGTAAAATTAGGGTTAGGGTCTTTTCCCTCTCTGGTGGTCGTGCATAGTCTTTCTCGCACTGTCCGCTAGTTGAACTCTGGGTTTCCTTTGGGCATATATGGCCCTGGCATTAGCTCATCCATCCTTTGGCCCTGAAATGTCAGTTTAAACCAGCTCCCAGATGTGCTTATCTTGACACTGGTGTCCTCTTTGTCCTCTTATCTTAATGTCTTGATCCACTGTTATCAGGGATGTACCCAGAAAGCTTAATGGACCATCTCAAGGCCTCTTTGATCTCACCAGGCAAGAAGTGACATGTAACACTATGAAAATGAAGCTAGGAAAAGAAAACAAGTGAGGCTTCTATATAACACAATAAAAATACAAGTAAAAACTTATATGTATCGACTTGGGATGACCAAGGTTATCAATCCTTTCATATGTCAATTCAGAAGTTCTGCCAAAATCTCTAAAAATTGTGTAACTCTTTAACGACTCTAAAGGGGTTGGAAAGCCTATTAAGCAGGAGCTATACACTTCCCCTACTGTGTGTCCTGCCTCTAAGCAAAAAGAGGTTGTGTTGGTTATCTCTTCGGCTAAAAGTTCCCAAATATTTCTGTCTGGATCCCATTTTGACAACGAAATTTGAAAATTACTCTCTCCCACCCAGGTCATTGAAATACACAGACTAATTAATTACTTCATCTAAAATGTCTTTACTGTCTTCTCAGTCTCATTCGTAAATGTGTTGATTCTGTTGCAGTCAAGAGAACATTCTGATTGATTAAAATAGTTAAAGTAGGTATTGTTTTAAACTGTAGAGTTAAAAAGAACATTTTGATTGATTAAGGTAGTTAAAGTAGGTTGATTGATTAAGCAGTTAAAATAGGTATTTGTTTAAACTGCAAAGTTAAAAAAACTATAAGATATATGTGTATAAGTACTTAGAGAAGGTACATACCATACTCAGGAGAAGAATAGTTGTAATAAAATAAAAATTAAACAATGGCATGAAGAATAGTAGTTGTGATTAGACAACCATAAGAATAGGCCATAACTTTTCTCTCCATGTCAAAATTATGTAGGGGTAAGCTTTTGAAGTAATTCAATGTCTTGTATGAAATATTATGGTAGTGATGAACCAATCACGGTAAAGGGCAAATTAAAAAGCGGACATTTTATGCATACTTGTATAATCTTGTAATATCGCTTTGTTAAAGATGTATAAATGGGCTGTGAAAATGTATGGACTTCGGAGCACAATTAGAGGAGCTATCCTCTGTGTTTCCCCAGTGCTGCAATAAAGAAGGGCCTGCTTATCTGCAACTGCGTAGATAAGTTTTCTTGTCGTGATTGCGACCCCATCAACAATTCCACTTGTCACCGTGGTGCCTCCAGTATTGGGGACGGCTTCACTCGTGTGTAGTGGATCCAGGATTCTAGTCCTTCAGTCTTAATCACAGTGTAGGTGGTGAGGAACACTTGAGAAGGTCCCTTCCACTTCTCTTGAAGAGGTTCCGAACCCCATGTCTTTATGTACACAGGGTCTCCTGGTTGATATCGATGGGCAGGGATATCTAATGCAAGTGGTTCGGTCAGGACCAGATACAACTTCAAATCTGTTTTTCTATTAGCAGACATTTCTCCTGGAATCAATGATGCTTGACACCAAGGCCAGTGAAGAAAGAAAAGGAGAGGGGGAAGGAGGAGGTGTGCAGAGCTGAGGTTTCTCCTGCAACCCATGGCAAGAGTGCAGGTCAACCCACCTACAAACCTGTGGAGTCATCAAACTAATGACATGCCCAGCTGAACCCCTTGGTTACCTTGAGGATGGGGAATGATGAATTAGAATTTTTAGTTGATACTGGAGCTACTTGCTCTGTGCTTAATACTTGTAAAGAAAATTTTAGTTGTGAAACTGTAAATGTTGTCAGAATCTCATTCATATCTTGTTTGACTTCATATAATTTAGACCAATTGATCGCTTTCTGCATAGCATGCAGTATGTCAAATAGTACCCTGCTCTGATATCTTGTTAAAAGTTCCCAGGGTCTCGGTTGGTTGGGATCCCACCCTGGGTGCACAGCAGGAAAATTCTGATCTACCTTTCCCTGCAGATCCCCATTAACATGTGACTCTTTTACCTGCGGTGTTCAATACCATAATCTTTTCACTACTAACAACGTGTCTATTATCACCTGTAAATCATTCCAATCAGAGTCTTTGGTTCTGATTATAGCTTCAAATACTTTAGCTACCTTTTCTGGATCCTCGCTGTAGACACCTGGCATTTCTTTCCAGGACCTCAGATTGGCACTTTAACTGTTACTGGCCAATTATTTCAAACTGCTTGTCAGAGAGGAGCTTGTAAGACTCGCCCTGCTTTTCCTTTTTGTCCCCTCGTTCTTCTTGCAATCGGACTGAATCTCTCTACCCCACTAAACCACCCCTCCTGTTCATACCCGCTTTCCCTGGATCCCCTTCTTTCACCTCCGTAAGCACCTTCTTCTACCCCATTCACAATACCATCATTGCCATCATCATTAACACCTCCTAACCTCTGCCCAGGAACAACCATTAATTTTAAATAATCCTCCTCTTCCCACCCACACTTCAAGCATCATTTCCCAATACTACATGCAGAACAACATTGTTTCAGATTCTTGCCTCTCCCTTCCTTTGCTAAAGCCAAAACCATGGGGTCTTGGGGGATTATTCCACATTTCTTTGCCATTCTGGGTGGTTTCTCAATGTGAAAAATAAATCTACATGTGGTGCTTCCCATTTCCTTTCCCATCTGCAAAATAACAGTAATTGCAATATGGTATTATACTTCAAAGTTCCATTTTTTTGGCCACTTATCCTGACCCTCGAGGGTATACATCGGCCACCAATTATTACAATACTCTATAAGCTGTTTTTGAGTAAGCGAATCCTCTCCAACTTTTCTCCAATGTTTCAATATACAGTCCAGGGGAGAGTTTTTCAAAATCCCCCCTTCTGCCAATACAGACATCTTGTTACCCATTATGAAATTATACTACAAGAATACAAAAACATAAAAACAGTAACCTTACACAAAATGACAAAACGTGCCATCCAAAAGGGACTCAAACCCCTATACCACTCAGCAATACAAGTAACACAAAAACAATGACTTAACATGGAATAAGAAGATGTTGGGGACCCCTTATACCATTTTCAGTGGGACTCTAACCCACCCCTTACCAAAACCAAATTACCAAAACCCAGGCATTCACAGACTTTCATTTAGCAAAACTATAACCTCCCCTTAAGGTACCTTTATAGCTCCAACCCTGTGAGGCTTTAGCTATGCCTTACATGCAAGCTGCACACCTTTTAAAGATTAAAGAATAGAATGCCTTTCCCTTCCCAGGGGTTTTGCTCAGAGCTCTTTGATCCGGGATACAGAGGTTCTTCCCGAGAATCACTCAGTGCCAGCTGGAAGTCCTGTAATCCCATGGATCCATCTAGGTTCAGAAGGAGGGTCCCATTTGAGTCACCAGAAACTGTAACTGAAATTGAGAATAAAATAAAAAAGACCTCTTAACACCAATGTGGCTTTAAAAAGCAGGCATTCTTTATTCGATGTTGGGAGCGTGAGGGTTTTATTCTGTCCAAACATGTACACCTAATGCCAATTTTCTTGTCATATTTATACACAAAAGTTTCAGGATTATATAATCTAAGTTACAATGATTGGTAGCAGTTTAAATATAATTATAATACATCTAAATATCTGCTAAATCATTCTCAGATCAAACTGTGCTTGTGTACAAGGGGTCTTTTGGTGGTCTCTGGTGGTCCCTAGTGGTTCTGAAGAGGCACTTTTATTGTCCTTTCCATGAACTCTTGAGTCTTTCTCCCATATATGACCTTTCCTGGGCTCATTACAATGCCATGGAGGGGTAAGCTTCTGGAACCAATACAGGACCAACAGGGACTCCCTGGTCCCTATCTATAAGCTGATTCGCCAACTAGAGAGCCAGGGAGTGATCAGCAAGACTCACTCAGCCTTCAACAGTCCTATATGGCCAGTACGGAAGCCTGATGGAGAATGGAGATTAACAGTGGACTATCGTGGCCTGAATGAAGTGTCACCACCTATGAGTGCTGCTGTGCCAGACATGCTGGAACTACAGTATGAGCTAGAGTCCAAGGCAGCTACATGGTATGCCACCATCAATATTGCTAACGCATTTTTCTCCATTCCTTTAGCAGCAGAATGCAGGCCCCAGTTTGCCTTCACCTGGAGGGATATCCAATATACCTGGAACCGACTGCCCCAGGGGTGGAAGCACAGTCCAACTATCTGCCATGGACTGAT
>NW_010162894.1:0-228 GCF_000695765.1 Mesitornis unicolor
CGCTGGTTAATATTTCATCATGATGAGGATGCAGCTCTCTCAACCCATTTTACCTGCCATAACCAGTACATGAAGTTACTTTGCTGGGTGTTCACAGAACAGGAGGCACCTCTGAAGATCACCCCTTTTCTACCCCCCCGCTCAAGCAGGGCAACCTGTGTCAGTTCGGGTCACCCTCACAGGGAAAAGCATTTCCTGATGTTCAGAGGGACCCTCCTGTGTTCCCGT
>NW_010162894.1:502-755 GCF_000695765.1 Mesitornis unicolor
CTCCCCTCCCTCCTCCTAACGCAGCCCAGGACACTGCCCGCTGCCTTTGCCACAGGGCCACATTGTTGGCTCGTGGTCAATTTGGTGTTCACCAGGACCTGCCCAGCCTTCCTTGCAGAGCTGCTTTCCAGCCAGGTGCCCCCCAGCCTGTGCTGGTACCTGGGCTTGTTCCTCTCCAAAGGCAAGAGCTTTGCACTTCTCCTCGCTGAACTTCACGAGGCGGCTGCCTTTGACATCCCTGGCCAAATTCTGC
>NW_010162895.1:0-6343 GCF_000695765.1 Mesitornis unicolor
GGGAGCTTTCCAGGTACCTTCCAGCTCCTCAGATTCTGTGTGATTCTGAGAGCACATTCTCCATCTCAAATATCCAAGTAATGAAGGAAGAGAGAGTAAAGCACTGCCAGATTTAGAGTAGAGACAAGTACCTAGCACTGGCAGCCCAGTA
Organism: Mesitornis unicolor; assembly: GCF_000695765.1. Classification (NCBI taxonomy): domain Eukaryota; kingdom Metazoa; phylum Chordata; class Aves; order Mesitornithiformes; family Mesitornithidae; genus Mesitornis; species Mesitornis unicolor. The sequence continues at coordinate 152 of NW_010162895.1, forward strand.
AAAAGGTCATTTTGAGTCACTTGCACATGGACATCACTCCATTTACAATTTATAATTGAGATGTTAAGGACACCATTCCACCTCTTCCATTGACTTTATGCACATTAACTTCCATAACTCGATTTCTGTATTAGTACACATAGCATTTTAAAAATACACAACTGATGCTTTGGAAGAAACAAAAATGCTACCTCATGGTAGTTTATATACATATATGTATATACACTATATATCTATATATATACACACACACACACTGCATATCTTTAACACAGACTAATATAAAGATTTTCTACTTAAATCTACAGTTTTTTTCCGACTGAGTATTGTTTTCTCAAGACATAAAAGGAATGACAGGAATACCTTAAAGAACTTGCAATCCCTGAGAAACCAGCAGTCCTCCACACCCACACCTCACCTCTCCTGCTCCCTGCCACCCTAATGATTTGCTGGAAAAGCCCCACCAACTCAATTAATAGAAAAAAGGGCTAATTCAGTACTAATTCCAACTGTTGCTTTTCTTGTGGTGGAATAACCACCGCTAAGCTGGACCAGCTGCTACTGAAGATTGGAGAAGTCCCACCTCATGGGCATTTAGAAAGCTCTGATCAATATGCAGCACCGAGCACTCACTTTAACACGTTATTTTTTCACATAATATTGTTCCTTCTTCCTCCTAATAATGAATTCCCTCAATAAGAAAAGGTTTTGAACTGAAATGGGGAAAAGCAGCCGTAAGAAAATTGAAAAATGTGCAAGGAATATGCTTGCACCCATCACTTTGACTTTACCCATCACATGCTTATCAAAACTATCAGATTTAAGCAATAAAAGAAAATGGATTGATCCACGATGCCACGGTGCTGATCAGTGCTTGATTCCTTTTGGCTTTAGTCTTGTGGCTTTCACCCAGTGAAGACACCACACATATCAAATTTAGCCTTTCTCTGCAATCGCAGTCAAGTATCAGCGATCCCAAGTAAATATGCACTGCACTTTTCACATCAATTTCATATTTTACTCAGTAAAAAAAAAAAATAGGTAATAGCATCAACTTATCAGTCAAATTTGTGAGCCAGTCTTGAGCAGAAAAATCCCACAGCCCTGAGGATTCCTCATTGCAATATTGCAAATTCTCCTGGGTCCCTGAGCTCTGCTGCTGCTGAGGACAAGTGCACCAGGGCTTCCTATGCTCTCTGTTTTGGTGGGGGTTTTCTGTGGCTGGTTTTAAAGTTCTACTCTATTAAATTAAGACAAAAAAATCCTGTATCCTTGTCGAAGACAGCTTGTGACGGAAAAGTAACATTTGTTTTCTCCCCGCTGCGCTCACATTAAGTGCAAATACCCTTCTATATTCAAAGCACTTTGTTTTACTCAACGCCAACTTCCTCTGCAGTAAATAAAAATAAAATGCACCAACTGAACCACTTCAGCTAGGCTGGCCCGAGTGCTCCTGGAAATTACGCTGGCAAAATTCAAAGTATTTCTCTGCTTTGTAACAGCAAAATAATGAAGTATGCAGTCAAAGAAATAGAGAAAGGGGGCCCAAATCAGGAATTCATGCATACGTTACATAAATGCAATCAGGTGAAGTGCGCTTAATCCCCTGGATTTCAAGACACCTGCTCTCTTTTTCAAACCTTGTTGGTATTGCAAATCTCCTGATTACCTGAAATAATTTACTTTCCTTGAAAATAGATACATAAATAATACTGATCTCCTCTATTTTAATGTTGTAGGCGAGTACTGATAGGATATAAAGTTAATTTTAAGTAAATGTATCAAAAGCATAATATAATCTGTTAATTGTGTTCGAGCAGGACAGTGTATAGCCAGTAATCCCCAGGGAGAAACAAATCAGATTACTGTACTCTTATATACTGCCTGATGCTATCAATTTCTGCTTGGGATATGTAAGAAAAGGAAGAAATCATTAGAAAAATAATGTGTAACAGCAACTGTATTATCTTATTACATGGTTTGCACTAATGGGGCCAATCTGTGCACAGTGTGCTTTCTCTTGGGGAATCATTAGATTCTTAAATCGTAAAAAATATGTGAAAGAAGAGAAAAAGCTTTATGGAAACGGCTCCATTTAAAGAGGTAATTAGATGTAAAGGGCATAATGCTGATGGCAATTATTGCTGATAACCTGAAAATACAATGGACTTGAGTGGTTACTCCACAGTACCACCACTCTCCATCAGAAGCTATATTATATTTCACTTATTTCTCTTACTATGAGCAGATTCTTCCTCATATTCTTTACTACTAACAACAAATAATTCTAGATTACAACAGCTTCAAACATTAATATAGCAGAAAAAGAAACCACAGCACAGGTAGATGTCAGCACAGGTCACAAAGTGACCAAACCAGTAGCAAACGTAGACTCAAATCTGTTTCCCAGTCTGCTGCTGTCCCACACCAGATGCTCACCCTTACTGAGACCCAACTCATAAATAAGGTTTTTTTGAGAGGTACAAGATTTTGTCAGCCTGGTAACAAAAATTAGTGACCTGATCCATAAAAGAAATGCATCTCCTGTTACACCTTACAGCAGCCATCATTAAATGTGAATTTTCATTTGTGCACCACTTCCAAGTGGGTCACACACCTGAGATACTCGACATTTCCTGCTCCTTTTCCTTGTAACAATTGCACTCCCATACCAGTTAGCATTTCGTCCCCAATTCCATCTGCAAGATACAGATTTAGCCAAAGCCACTCACACCAGCATGGCACGATGACACCAGGCTGGCTTTAAATCCTTCAACCCCACAGCAGTGAGCTGCAAGGGCTCTGCTCAACACACAAAGCGGTGTTGAGCGATGGGCTGTGCTTAGGTAGCCTGGAAAGTAAAATAATAGCAAGAGGAAAGTGCACACAGTGTTAGAGACTGTAAGCCTTGCTCCCAGTGTTATGGTATTAGCACAGACATCCCATCGTTCTAGAGAGAACTTTGGAATTGAGCTATTTTCCCTGAGAAAATCTAGAGATACAAATACTTCTATATGAGGGGGTTTTCTTCCTGCAATCCAAGATGACTGAAGCACAGCCCTTCAGATTATGACTATGCCTAACCTGAAACCATTCTCATTTTGAAGAAACTACCGTGATTAAAGCCTCTTAGGATTCAAATACATTTATAAAAAGACAGATACTTGCGGACAAGCAGTAAGATGTATGGTAAATTGGCCAGATTATAAAGTTGCTGTTTGGATACCAAATGCACTTTCCATAGACACAGAAAATTGGGATTTGGGGAAGTTTCCAGTTTGACCAGCAGAAGAAAGAAGACAGAACATACCTTAACTGATGATAATGCACAAAGTGAATATACCGAGAATTCTGGGAGTATCATTAGTGCAATTTAGGCTGGATTTAGCGTCCCTAACTTCAGATCCCAGATCTTTAGCATCAGACTGGACACCAGACTTCAGCTGCAGACACTGGAAAGAACGAGCAACCTCCAGAGGAAAATTCATCTCCTCTCATTCTAGGTGTGAGGACCTGGGGGATATACAAATTTCCCTTGGCAACACAAGGAGACTCAAAAGTTTATTCAGCTCTAGCCTAACTTTTAGATCATTATCCTTAGGTGAGCTAAACCCCAGCTCATCAGACAAATGCTGCTCTGAGGCTGTTTTGTTACCGCTTTCAGCATCCAGAAGAAATCTGCCGAGTCCCAGCAAAACAACACTCACCTGAACTGAAGGATGTCTTTTCTTTTAATATTGTTCTCATACCAGAGGGAAAAATTGTCAGAAAATATGCAGCCACAGGCAAACCATGGTCATGAAACAGGATGTTCAATTTGCCTGTGGAATTGTGCCATTTTTCTGTCTCCCATAAACCGTGGACACTAATGGTCTCAAGAGATGCAAAGCATCACTGCTATATGGGGTATAATGCTGGCACATACCTGAATAACAGCTAAAGGACTAATGTCCTCCAACAGCTCTCTTCTCCAAAGTGTATGAAGAATATAACATGCAGGACCCTAAATCCAACAGCAGATCCCGCTAGTTGAGCTTTATTACCTTAATTCACTGCACGGTCTACTTGCATTAAGATACAGTCTGCAATAAGGAAAATTATATGGCATTTGTCCCACCCAACTCTCCCTAGCACACAAAACAAGCCGACATCAACCTCAAATACAGACAATTTTTCAAGAGCTAGAAGTAATTGTATATGTGGATCTCTTTTGTTGCAACCTTGTCCTGTCATATTACAGAACCTACAAAACTGGGCATAGCTTTCTCACCTATTATCAACTGTTGGTTTTTTAAAAAGAAGAAGGAAAAGAGAGAAAAGCAAGAATAACATGAAAGTGGTGTAATACATCTTCCAGAGTATCCAGAAAACCACTCGGGACAAATGGGATCTGAATAATTACGCAATAACAACTTTAACCCTTATTTAAATGAACCATTCCTCTACAGCAATAGAAAGAATTTCCTCAGTTGTTCTGTAAAGCATTTAAAATAATTATTTATGCAAAAACTATTTTAAAAAAAAAGGGATATGTCTATTTAGACAGCTCTGAGTGGCCAGAATGAAGAGTGCCTGATCACTGGTGAAAAGCCAAGCCCTAACAGCATAAGACTGATGAATTTTCCTCACAATATTTGTCTTCCATTGCAGTATTTAACAAGAGTTCACCTTCTGAGAAAAAAATCCAGTAAAGAGAGATCTGCTCCCTTGTCCCGGTGTTTGATTAATCAGTGTAAGTGTTGCCATTGGCATAAAGTACATTGGGAAGTATTTTAACTGCACTGTCTGTGGAATTTTAACAGAACCAGATACATTTTTATGGGTATCAGTGTTATATTACAGCTCGCCGCACTGCAAATCAGATTCATCAGAGAAAATATAGCTGAGTTTAAAAACTTAACACAGAACAAACATTTACACTGAGGACCAATATGAATACCAGAAACTCGCTATGACTCAGACATCTTACAGAAATGCTATTAGGTGGAAAACATCAAGCAGCAAGGTTCAACTCAAGTCCAACCAGTCAAAGCCGTAGTTTATAAATTGCAATACATGGAAATAATTTCGGATTCTTCTTGCGTTATAGAGCTTTGTAAAGTTCAGTTCCAGTGGAAAAGCCCTTCACTTGATTACTCCTACATGAAATTATCTCCCTTAGACTTTCTCTGAACCAAGTGTGGTCTTTGGCACGCCAACCCCACAGTTTATACTGTATTTCTGTTATATTTCTTTGCTGGACCACACTCACTGCTGCCCAGAGCAGCAACCCATGGGCTCAGCAGACAGCAGCCCCACAGGTTTCCATGCCAGGCTTCAGCGCACTCCAAACCAGATGCAGCATTTCTCTGTTCATCAATGCACAGAGAAGAAAGAGCAAGCTCTGGTTCCAGCTAAGGTTGGTTTTGAGTAAAACCTGGTCTTTGCATTTCTCTAAAAAAGACTGCGACTTTCATTATCCTAATAAATTAACAAGAAAAGACATCTCTGTTGCAATCACGTTACATAAACATCTCACCGATGCAGATATATCATTAGATTATATTTTAAGCTCCCATATGTCACTGGAATTCATGCTCAAGCCACCTTACAATGCAATCTTTATGACAGATTTCTCTGGATTAACCAGTTTCCAGTTTTCTCTGACATTTTGTTAAAACTTTAATACTCTAAGCACCGTCGTTTGACATGCTTTTCCGCCACTACTTTTGCCAAGCACGAGCATATGTTACAAAACAGCAAACGCTGCTCTTCGATTCCTGACTTTTTAGCAAGAAACATGATTATCACTGACACTGCATGTTTAATTAAGAGTAATAATGCTTTATTTTATACATGTGCAACTCTCTTTCCATGTTTTGTTACTTTTATCACAAGCTGTTTATACAAAACATGCTGATTGTATGAAACTCATTGACTTACATATACCATCACTATCTTTTCCTATCATAGCAGAAACCTGCTAAGCTTAATCACAGGAAAGACAACTCCTTACTAAAGAAATAGCAGAGGAATAAAGTGATGAAATTTGAAGACAGAAGCACTCCCAGAACTGAAACAACGGATAATGAGAAACCATGCGGCACCAAGAACCCAAACCAGGTTTCTGCTTCATTCCTACACGTTCATTTGAAATTCTTGCTGCAATGTGGCATCTTTAAATGATGCAGCGTGGCATTCCCTCCCCTGCTG
>NW_010162895.1:6374-41585 GCF_000695765.1 Mesitornis unicolor
CTGCATCACCATTTCTTCTTCACTTTGGTGTCTCCTCTGGGACATTAGGACCAGCTGTAACTCATAGAGATTCCCAAAGGAATGATGCCTATTAAGCAGTAATACCAGGAGAAACTGAAACAACATAGAATAATAAAAAGAATAAAAGATAAACAAAAAAAACCCCAATAACCATTTCCAGAGCACAATATCGGAAGCAAAAGAGGGTTAACAAAAATACATCGGTTCCTAAGCAGAAACCCAGACCATTGCCAACTGCATGAACGCCCAAAGCCAGGAGCACGGATAAATTGAGATTCCTCACAACGCAGCACGGCCAGCTTGGGGTGCAAAGGACGTTGAACAACAGCCTCCCAACATGTGCACGCTTCCTGGGTTATAACTTCACATATTTTAATGGGCTTTTTCTTTCGCCGTCATAAGCAGCAGAACCAATAACAAAGCACACACAGCACTGAAGCCAGATCACGTCTGCAGGTAACGATTGCTCTCTCTGAAAAACCAAACCAAGCCAAACCACCAGTATCCGCTCTCTTTTCAGCTATTTTCATACCTAGAAATTACACACACAAGGTAATTGAGACACAATGCCCACTTCCCAGGGCTACTATAGAGGAAGACACAACACAGATTTACAAAGCCCAACCTGCTCTGCAGCTGCAAATACCAAGAGATGTCCTCTTTCTGCACAAATACTACTCAAAATGAACAGCAACATAATTAGTATTTACTGATCTACATATGCATCTCAAGAGGAAGTGGAAGCCATCGCGTGCAGAAAGTGTAGATGACCTTCTACTAAGAAAAAAAAAAGCCAAAACAACCTTCACTCGCCTGAAATCTGCAAAGGGAGAGCAGAGAGGAGAGAGTAAACTCAAAAATCATGTTGCTCATGCTGTTTTCTAAATGTGGTTTTCTCTAATCTGTTTCCCCACCTTGTTTATAAGAAAGTCATTTGAGACAACATCAGGAACCTGATTAATGTCAAAATATAGGACATCTACTGCCTCCAGCAAACTACTCTGCTGTTCAGAAACAGCCACCACCACATGGGATCCACTCATGAAAAGGAGCATTAGGTTCAAAATGAAAAGCGAGTCACACAGACAGGAAACATTTGCCCTGGTGGAGGCGAGCACAGAGCTAACCAAGCTTTGCAGACTAGAGTTTTGAAAATAATAATAATAAGGCAGATAATTCTGCTGCTTATTTGAAACCATTAACATTTCCAGCTCTCGCTGTGGCTGCCTGGAGGTGACTTTGCTCTGGAGACGGTGCCTCGAATGGTGCCTCGCGCTGGCCGCAGCCTCCGGGGCTGCTCCGTTGGCAGCAGAGGCTGCGAGGTCTCATTGTGCTGCCAGCTCTGCACATCCTGCACGTTTTATTAAGAGGGTTTGGAACAAGGGGAGCGATGCCTTGTTGAACTCAGAAAACAAATAAACACTACGGGCAGTAGTGAGACAGATTGCACTCCTCATAATGCAGCAGGGTATGCAGACAGCCTGTGTTAACTCAATGTTAGCATCAGTGCCACTGAGCAGGACATACAAACTATAACAAAAAAACCCTAGAAATATCTTTTCTGAGAGGGCCATGTCTCACTGATCCACTTAACAGACCACAGAGGGAAGCACACGCATGCATTTACTCCTACAAAGGAAAATGGTGACAGCGGTCAGGTCAGCAGTTCCCTCTCGTTTCTAGACAGATTAATCAGCAAGAATGGATATTCCCAGAAAATCTAAGGCTCTACGGCTGGTACATTGGAAATACTTTAACAGAAGAGATGGAAGAATTAAAACTGACCACGTAAAAAGAATGAGAACTGAATTTAAATGGTAAATTTGGGGCCAGGGGGGAAATAAACCCCAACAGCTACAGTGGAGGAGGGATTCATCCAGGCCACTGCAGCGGGGAAACTCCATAATCTACATTAAGATCCTAAAATGTATCTTCTGTGTGTAAAGAGCACAAGAATGATGCACTAAGCATATGACAGAAACCCAAATGCTGGCACAGGACTCCCATTCACTCAACCTGCCTTATGACCCGTTTTCCCCCCAAACAGTCCAAAGGGGAAACAGAAAACTTGTGTATTTAAATCAGGTTACAAAAATTATATCGATCACCTTCTTATATTTATCCTAACAAACTGAAAATTCAATGTCAAGCATGTGTCACATTTGAACTAGCTGGGCTAGCCTTCAGGAAGATGCTACCTCTTCTTCATGCTCAGAAAAGGGAATACTGTGTAAGATACCAACACCAGTAAGTCATTTTTTCTTCCTTAAAATACCTTCAAAGTTACAGAGCCTTTTTCCCCCCATTCTTTACTACCATCAATTTTCAGAGAAGTCATACAGAGCATACAGATAGGTAAAAAATGGATGAGGAATGAACAATAAACCCTGTCCTATAGATGAAATATTCAAGCATTAGCAAGATTCATGGAGGCACAATCATGCAATACCTATTCTTGCTAAACAGAAGTTTCAGAGATGCATATCTGATCATACACATCCCAAGGTCTTCTTGCACCAGCAGCCTGAACAACTTAAAATGCAACAATATGTAACTGAGCTGTAGATATTCAGTAAGTAACACCCAACATAGCCACTATACTATAGGGATGGCAGTAGAATGCTTCTGCGGGTAAAACTTGGTGCACTGATGGCACTTTCCCATTCTCATCCAATAACATGGAACAGAAATGCATTTATTAAAGGCTGTAGGTATCATCACACATCAACAATACCAGATATTAGGAGGAACCAGCCACATTCAGCTTTCATTCACTTTCAGACCGTGTTTTCCAGTTGCTCTTGGATGTCTTTAGATGAGAACCCAAACCGTGACAATGGTTTATTACACCGACATCTTTAAATGGGGAAAGCTTTTAGTCAGCATTTATCTGGTCAGATTTTAATGAGAGATAAGGACCCTGCAGCTCTTTTCGCCATCAACTCCTCTGTCCATATTGACCAGGAAACTACACCAGCATCAGCTCTTCCCATCACAACTTCCAAGTCCCAATGCACTGTAGAAAACAACACCGAATTACTGCTAGATACTCCTTTCTGCTGCAATGCAGTGAGCAGACACTACAATAACCAAGGGGCTGAAAATAGTCCAGGTTAAAGCACGCAGAGCTCCACATCAGCTCATCTGCCCCTCTTGGAGCCTGTAAAACAGATGCAGGCTATCTGCTCATTATCTTCCTCTGCGCAACTGATGCCGATATTTCGCTCAGATATTTTTACCGCATACTTTGATATTTTTATCATGATTGGAAAAACAATTTAGATAAGGAAAGCTCTAACAAAAAGGCTTGCCTACTCATCATCCTCGTAATTATTTAAGGCTTACACTTATCCTTCCTTTGGAAGCAGTTTATAATCTATGCTGAATAACTCACTAGGGATGGTAGTGCTCGAGCTGATAGCTGAGCTTTCTTCTTCGAAGGTCAGACACTCATGGAATAGCCAATATTCCTAAGCAAATGAGGAAATTTGGAGATATGTTTGTCAAAACAGAATGATAGGCCCCTAATAATAGCGCTTAGACCAAGGTGTTATCTCCTTTTTAAGAGACTGAGCTCATTTTTGGCTGGTCAAGCGGCCTCATGTGTTAACTCACGAACATGTGGAACCAACAATGCTGTATTTTCAGTCCCAGCTGGAGTCTCCCCAGTGAGCTTTGTTCTACCTTCTGGCTAAAATACTTTCCACAATCATCCAAATTCCTGAAGGGAAAAAAGGATTAAAAAATAAAACAAACTCAACAACAAAAACACACAGAACAAGCAGCTGCTCTAGGTTGCCTAAATCACTGTACTTAAGGAAAACATGCTGCACTCAAAACCAAGGCATTTTCCCTGTAAGAGCAAGCGATAGCACAAAATCACATTGTTTCTATATAACCTGAGATCCTTCTGATCTCCAGAGCAGCCACATTAATATCACAGCATTAATGCAAGATAATGCTTGTCTATTCCAGGAAGAAATGAACTTACAGAGGTAGTCACAGGCGCTTGGCTCAGTGGGAGGTGCTGGCTTATGCTCATACAGGAAAGACAATTGCACCAGCCCTTTTTCTAGAAAGTTCTTCCAGCAGCAGATTTCATACCCAGAAAAAACGTGCAGTACTCTTTATAAAGCAGAGACAGAAAAGCTGCTTAGAATACAGGACTGTTTTATTGGATAGTATCTCACAGGTACGGCAATACATCACGAAACACACAGATACAACAGGTAAAAAAAGGTTTAATTCTTTGAGAAAGCCAACATAAGAAAGCAAAGACCTTGTAATTTTAAAATGAAAGTAAGTTTCTCCACATCCATACAGCCGATTCCACAGAAGATTCATTAGAAAAGAAAAAGAGGTGGCTATGTTGTACATAGCACATTACAGGGTAAAATGCAAGTTCTGGACACGGTGAGGTATAGGTTTTTCTGCCCTCATAGCAAAGGTAAAACCCACTTCTCTAATCTCATCTTCCCATAAATGAATAAAAACAGAGATAACCAAAATCTGGCCCTTCTTGGTTAGCAAGAGAACAGACTTTCAGAGGAACTTAGGTAAGTTTTGCAGGAGAAAAGTGTCATGCATTTACCCAGGAAGACTGTGGTTCTGTCTGGACTTGCAGGAAGTTGTTCTTGAAACCTGGAAGGAAAATAATACTCTGTTTAGTACACGTATACAGCATCACCAGCATCAAGTATGCTACAGCAGCATAAGCAACTTACAGTATAAATGCACTGCACTTGCAGCAATTTGAACTCATCTGCTCCCCCTGCACGTTCGTGTTAGCTCTATGTGAAAAAGAAGTTGCTTGGCGTGGATAGCATCCCTAGAAGAGTAACCTTGACAGAATAGGAGTCACCAGTTTGTATTACTCATTTGGGCTCTGCAAAGAAAAGATGATGGAGAGGGACCATAGGTAAAAAGAAGAATCTACTGTTGTGTTCTCTGCCCCAAAGCAGTGACAGAACATGCGTCAGGTAAAGGTCACACAGGTCCAGACACAAAATCCCAAAGGAATAAAAGCAAAATTCACAAGTGAAAACTCAACTTACCAGCAGTTCAGTATCACCGAGGCTGTCCATGTAACATCTTGGCACAGATCAGTGTTCCATGAGTAAGCTGTTGAAGACCTGACTGTTCCAGACTGTGCTCAGGAGAAAGAAATTCCCATGTTCCTGAAGAGCCCCTGGTGTGCACAGATGAGTTCCCACATGGTGAGATGCTTTGCTTTTATGAAACCGGTTCTTGTAGCAGCCCACAACACGGCTTTGCCTTGGACAAAGCAGCGTCCGCTACTGAACATATACTCACTTCTAATTTACGCTGACTGACAATCAACTGGTTCAGAAAACAGGATAAAAGCGGTGATTTTACCAGGAAATTGTTGTAGGAGGTTATGCAAAAGCCATCAGATGCTTGGATAATCATCTTTCACACATCAATAGAGGACCTGCGTGCAGCACTGTACCTGATTCCATTAACTGTAATTGTAGACTACTACAGGTACAAGCTTGTATGATCACAAATAGAAGTAGTGGATCGCTCTGCAGCTGAAGAACAGAAATAGGACATCACCAACTCCAAAGCTGTAACCCAAACAAATGCATTTCCAATATGCACCTGTAAAGCTGTTTATATCTGTGCTCCACACACCATAAAGACAACTTACACATTGTGCAGTTCAGAATGCAAAGAATAGCCTTTTATAACAAGAACCACACTACTGAGCTAAATGCTGTAATGAAAATTCTTAGATCACTACCCAGGGGAAAAAAATCCTTATTTTGAGAGTTTTTCAGTCTTAACAAGAGATTCAGAATGACAAGGTAAACAGAGACACTTTAACCTGTGTGGTGGGAATAGTGTCTGTGTAACTGAATCAAGAGAGATGGATCAGACTACACCACATCAGAAGATCATAAATGGAAGGAAAAATATATAGTTTAACTCATATTAACACAAAGATATCTTTGTCAGGGCTACCTGTACAACAAATGAATTTATTCAACGCATCCTCATGATATTCTTATGCAGTTATATGACTTACAACTTACTTTTTTACAATACAGGTTGCACAGCACACTTAACGTTGTATTTCAGATCAGGAGCAGTAAATACTCATTTCAGAGGCAGGTGCAGCATGCCAGGACAGGATAAACCACATACAGAACATCACAGATGTCCAAAATTGCAGTGACACGTCTTCATGCTCAGGAGGGTCAGGCCCTGGAAGGGGTTTCCTGCGGAGGTTTTGCTCTCTCCATCCTTGGGGGTTTTCAAGACCAGAATGGACAAAGCCCTGAGCAGCTTGACCTGACCCCAGAGCTCAGCATGGTTACAAATAGAGACCTGCTCAGGTCCCTTCCCTCCTGAATTATTCTTGAAGTATGCCTTGAAATATAAGCCCATATTAATAATCTGTGTAACGGCTTCTCTTTCCCCACATAAAAAGCAGCATTGAAAATATTACACCTACATTAATAAATAAGAAAACAAATAAACCCCCCCAACCTTTATATAAATATAACATTGAGACTATGGTCTTCATGATTTCTCATAACTATATAGGATATCTCTTCCATTATATATGTTCTTTCACAAAACATATTTTTGAGGATACTTAGAGTAATAACAGTATTGCGTGTGTTTAATTTTGACTCAGAACAAACGCACATCAAGAGAAATTTTATCTAAGGGTTGGAAATTTCCATACATAAAAAGATAGAGCTCTTCTGAATATCCATCCAAGTAATTTTGGACAGTGTATCAAACACACATTGACTAGTACAAGTGGCATTTCTATCAGGAATAGCTCTGAAACTAGACCTGTCTCCTCGCGTGCAGTATTCCTATGACTTGCACACCAATGCGTTGCCTTAGCAAATTTGCAACCACATTTTCTCTCATCGGTTGTAGTCGCACTAGACTGATACATTATCATTCCCTGAGCATAAATCAGGTGATACTAAGGCTGAATTATTTTTAAATGAACTACTAATGTTATAAACACCACTAGCTCCAAACTCAATATGTAGATTTAAGACATGTGAAAATGGGGCAGCATCCAGTAGCAGAAAGTAGCTCATATTTTCTAGACACAGATGGAATTTGAACGGCCTCAACTACCAGTATCAAATAACATGAGCAACTTCATTATTCCTCCAAAGTAAAAGAATGCTTCCCAGGCTGCTCTGCTTGAAAAGTCAACCCTTCTTCCACCCAAATCCAATGCCATAATCAAAACAAGAGATTATCTTATTCACTCTGGCTTCCATTCGCTGAAACAAAAACAATGAAATTGTTTTCCCATTCAATGACCCAAAATGAAATATTTTGCATCTGAGCATCAGTAAGAAAAATAATGAAAATTCAGGAAAGAAAAACCACAAAAAACACACAACCAAAAAAAACCCAACCCAGCTGGAGAACACAAATATTTCTCTTCTTTAATAGGAGGCGCTGAGGAGGGCTAAGCTCGCATTTGAGAGACGAAGCTCCGATTCCTACTCCAGAAAGTGATGCCAAATGGAACAGCAGCAATGGGAAGTGACCCAGTGCAGAGCTCACTGCAGGTCTGGTCACTTGGCTCGTCCCTCAAGCAGCAAATTCAATTTGCATCAACCAGAGGAACCCAAATGAGCATCGCTGCATCTCGCCCAAGTCTGCTGTCAGTGGGGAAGAAGGGAAGCGGTTTCCCAGTGAAAGGCAGGAGCTGATGCTGCTGTGGTTGTTGTTATTTTGTAAACACGCCAAAACTGCGCGACCAATTTCATCTGAACTCACGGTTTGATGATGGCTCAAACACGCATTCTTTTCTAGTCCTTCCCCCAGTGAAGTAATTCAGCGTAAGCACAACTTTGAATTGCTGTTATCAGTGCGAGTGCGGATCAGACTGACAGCAGACTGAAACAACTGCCTTCCTGTTCATAGATGCTCATCTAAACAAATATAGTAAATTCATTCTTCAAATGTATATAACCTAATTGGATGAACGGACAATTACAGCTACCCCCCAAAAAATACTTCTCATTGCTGAAACATGGATGTTTCTTATTTTTAAAGCATAGGCTAAAATACTTTTGAAGTTTGCTCCTCACTAAAAGCCTGATGGGTATTCTCAGTTCATCAGGAATTGGACACATCTGAAGGGAAAAATAAGCCTGAAAACTGGAAGTGGACTTAGCACAACATGCGAATGCTGAAACATTATTCTACAAAAAATAATGTAGCAATTACACATTAATATTTCTATCTGCAAGTGAGACAACTGGCACATACCTGTTGTTTGGGCAGAGGCTGGAGTAAGCGCGTTATTTACAAATAGCATTTTGTTATTTAGGTCATTTCACTAAGTCCTGAATAAACCTTTGTTTAGCACTGAACTCTGCAATCCAAGTAAGCCAGGGAAGCAAAACATTGTATGGCGATGATGATTTTGTTGGGTTAAACAGAGAAAAGGGGAGGGAAAGGCTCATTCTCACCTCTCACTGCGAAGTCAGGTATGGTAGCTCATGAGCCCAACGCAAATAAACCTCCATAAAAGCTGTAATGTAACCTACAGCTGCCACTATGATAGAATAAAGTCTGAAATTACTGGGTCATTAGGCCAAAATCAAGTGGTACTGCCAGAAAATTGCTGCATTGACACTTCAAAGCCATGGCTCCTTATGACCAGGACATGATTCTACGATCTCACACTGCAGAGACCCAACATCCATAACGGTACCACAGATGGCCTTTCCCATCACACCTATAAATCCTTCTTTTTCTTGAAGATATCTCCAGTTACAAGGTGTTTGAGAGCAATACTAGACCTACAGAAAACCATCTGAGAACTTAACACAGAGATCTTACTACTCAGTTTAGTAAAAAAACCCCCTAAAAACAACCAACCAATAAAGCGAATATTTACCTTGTAATATTCATAACTTTTAGAAACAGGACTGTAAAGTGCTGACCTGACGGTTTTCCACATAATTTATGGCATTTAAGATTATCAGAGTAATTGTTAGTGATATATTCCTTTTTCTTGCGGGGCATCTTTCTGCAGCGTCAGAGACACCTTCATGGTCATCAGTTTTTGCCCAAATCTTTAGCAAATGAATCTGCTGCTTTCTGACTATGGACTCTTTGAAATGGGCCCTTTTTGTTTCCAATAATCCCTTGAGAAAAGGTAGGGTTATGTGCAATAAGGACAAATGTACTCTAGCTCAGACTGGATATAAAAGGCAAAATGCTTCAGAAGTCTTAAAGCCATTGCATTTTGTCCTTATGACTCTATATATTCCCCATGTTCAACAGTAGAATGATTTAAAAAAATGAGCTTAAAGCTATTAATTTCTCTGTGGAAATTACATTGCCTACATTGTCCGTTGCTGATAAGCAGAGATTGGATACTGGCATCTTGGATTCCCTTTGAAATTTAACTCCAGGTTGCTTCAAAGCATTAAGAAGGTGTCACAGAGTTTCTGCCTAATTCTTTACTCCTTTGCAAACAGCGCATCATCTTCTTTGTGTTATGAGAGCTTCCATTATGTAGACTGCTGCAAAGAGTCTGAAGTTAGTTGAAGGGACAGCGGGGACAGGACAAACACTAAACTCCATAAATGGGAATAAAAATTATATTTAAAAATATACTTCCTTCTTGCCTACCCATAGGGTAATATACCTTGGGTGCTACTCGAGGTCTGAAAGCCTTCTGAATTTTCCTATCTACACACTGAAGAGTCAAGGATTTCTTGATCATTGCCAGTGTGCGTTGTGCCACTGAAATTGTACCTCCTTCCTTCTCTTCTCAACATACTCGAGATGAAATTAATAAGAAAAATTAGAGTAAAGAATGAAGTATTGGCATGAAGGAAGCCACACTACAAGATGATGTTGCTGAGATGGCCAAAGTGTGGGTACAGAGCTGGAATTTGTGACTCTGTTAATCTGTGTCTCTTCCCCTCATAAAGTGCTGGACAGGTTGAATACTCACAGAATCCGGATTAAGACATCTGAAAGTGTAGATGGTGAACAAGAAGGGGAAAAGGGCACTTTGACAAGGGCAGCCTCTACTGATAGAGGAAGACCCTCCCTGCAAAACAGACTTAGTTGAAGGGACAGCGGGGACAGGACAAACACTAAACTCCATAAATGGGAATAAAAATTATATTTAAAAACATGTGTTCAAAACTATTAAGATTCTAACCCTTCAGTGGCCTAAAAGCCATGTATTTAGCTTTCCACTTGCTGTGTTGCTGTTGGAAGTGAGGTGTTCCCATGGTATCCCCTTCTGCTGAACTCCCCACTCCCTGGGGATCGTCCCAGACTCTTGCCTGGCATCGAGCACGTTCGTCTCTAACCCAGCAAAGCCCGCTCGGCTCCTGGAGCTCTCCCATTTGTCCGTGTGCCCTGATTAGAGCTTTGATCGATGGCCAGAGCAGCCATCTGCAAAGCACACAAGGCTTCAGCAAAAGGCGTCTTTGATTTCTTTTCAGTGCCTTAGCTGTGCTTGTAAAGTCACCTTGAGCACAGCGAGATGAATTCTGTTTCTCCTGTCGACGAGCTTGCAGATGATCTGATTTTAGGAAGTGTTTGATACTGGGCTGCGCTGCCACTGGGACGAATGATACCCCTTTGCTTCTCTTCTTTCTGCCTTTTTCTAGATTCTGTTATGGTGTGCAAGTTTTTAACTTATCTCGGCGTGCTTCTGTGGCCTTTTGGCATGAAACAGGGAAAAAATAATGTAATAATTTCTGATCCAAACACCCCAGGCTTAAATAAAGGAAATATCCTGAAAACAATGGTTTCTCATTTGTTAGCGCATCTGCGGGCGCTGTTCTGACTCTGCCCTTTTTCCTTGGTCAGTACGGCTGAGTAGCAAAGCTCCCTGTTTGCTAAGGACAGCAGGGCTTTAACGCACTTTTCTCAATGCCACGTCTTTAGTACTCTATGGAAAATGTTTCTGAGACTACAGTTCTAAGGAGAAACTCAGTAACTTCTTGTTTGCTCCAAAGAAATGAAAAGAATTGAAATGAAATGAAAAGAAAATCACTGTCACAAGGCAAGCAGTTTCTGAATTAGACTCCAATATAGCATAAATATAGCTATTATATATACATTATAGTTATTATATATACATTCCTATATTCTATTCCTCCTATATTGTATTATATTCCTCCTATATTCTATTATATTCCTACTATATAATAGGAATATGATACAATAGGGACATACTATAATATAATAGGAATTATTATTCCTATTATATGATAGTATATTCCTATTATGTCATATCCCTATTATGTCATATCCCTATATATTCCATTATGAAATAAGAAGGAATTGAAGTGAATCTTTGTCTTCTTGTGGCACCATGTAATTGAAATGGACAAAAGGTCCAAATGCACCAGGTGAATCTTGACTGATTACATTTAAATAATTCAAAACTACCATAACCATTTCTGCTACAGGATATGCAATATGATATTTTATTTGTTTGTATGAATATTCTTCAAACTCCCTTGTACTTCTTTTAGCCTTCGAGCTCCCACTGGTTTTATGGTTGATGAGCCAAGACGTTCCTTTCAACAGTTACAACTCCAGAGAAAAACTCATTCTAGAGCATCATTGGAAACTCAGCATCTCATCAGCAGCAGAGGTAGGCAGCAGAAAGGAGAGGAATTTTACTGAGACACGCCAACATTCAACTGAAAACCAGAAGGTGCTCTGTTGCCTGCAAGTTGGGAAACTGAGAAATGAACACATAGCAAAATTCATTTCCCTCTTGTATTATAACCCTGCTATTCAGTGTGATGGGAAATAGCAAAAGAAAGGGGGAAGTAGAATAGCTCAGATTAAACCCCCTCGGAAAAGATGGGCTACATGTTCAGCATCATAGCAAAAGCAAACATACAACACATTTCTGCCCTTTAAGGATGAGCAGAGCAAAAAATGATTACAAAGATGTAACCACTTATACTTAAAAAAAATAGGATTTCCATTCTCAAAACCGACAGTCTTTGAACTAACAGGGAACAGTCCTCTCTTCAACTTTCAGCATCTAATCTCACTACTACCTTAAAGGGAAATAGGAAAAATGCTGTCTCTTGTGTTTCAACAGGTGATACCACCTCCAGCTTTTCATTTTTTGTATTTTACATACAAACCTATCCACCGTGATTTCTAATTTGCAAATTAATTGGGGTTTATGCAAATCTAGGTATTGGAAGGACATTAAATACACTAACACATATGGAAATGGGGCAAAAACCTATTGTGACTTAACTCAAAGGATACCAGTAGGCAACAACTCCTTTTGAAAACAAAGTATATCTAACCTGAACTTTGTTAAAACATTTGATATAGGACTATGTAAGAACAGATAATTAGTAAAGATAGATAAAAGATGTGTAGGACATTGTACTGCAGTGCAAGAATAGATCATGCTCAGTACAGAGACTGATTATAAACAGAGCTCTTCCTTCTTGGCATTAATATTCCTTAGCATTTGTGTGTTAACAAGATGTCTAATGAAACAAAATCTGCAGGTGCTGTTAAGACAAAGGATGAACAGAACAAATATAGCAAGAACTGGATAACCTTGAAGAACAGAGCAGAATTAAGAGCATTGATTTATGTGAGCAGTGTTATGAAATGCCAAGTCATCTGATCTTACTATGCAAAAAAAATTATACCAAAAGCTGGAAAATGGAAAATTCTACCACTCTGGGTAGAATTTAGAGAATTTCCAGCCATCACAAGTGAGCAGCAGTGAAGCAGATGCCCAACAGCATCAGAAGAGCAAGAAACCAAGATACTTTCAACTTCACCAGTTTGAAGAAGTTATTACGATTACCTGCACTGAGCGACTCAGAAAGCCACTTTCAATCTTACTCACTCTCTCTGCCTACCCACCAGCATTTCTGTCTGAAGCAATTCGTAAAGATCAGACAGGCTCAGGTTTTATATATGTTATTTTATTCAGCTAAAGAGCAATGATTTTCTACAGCAGCATGAAAGCGTTTCGAAACACAGTTCAAGTATCCTACCCCCATTGTTTAATGGCCTTTGTTACTGCGATGCAAGACAGGCCAGTTACATACAGTAGCCTGATTTAAATCCATTTTACTTTTGGGATGCTGCAACAGAGCTAAAAGATCCACAAAGCATCTTCAACAAGCACCCTAGCTGCAATGGTAAATTAAACTCCTACCTTTACTATGATACAGTGAGTGCTGTGCTCTTCAGACCAAGCCGAACAACAATTTTGAGTGCTCAATACCCTGGTTTTCCAGGATTGTTTCTTGAAAAATAACTGATCTGGCTTCAAACTTCCCAAATCAGGCGAAGGAAATTTCAACCCCGAGGTCCCACATTCTAAGTCTGAGCGAGAACAAGTGCTCTCACTGAAATGCAGGGATGTAATTCAATTTTCAGTCTTGCATAAGGATTGACCTGGGAGGTATTTCCTGGGAATATTTCCCAGAGTGGGGTCCTGTGAGCAAGACAGGGGATTCCTAATTTGTGAATCCCAAGAAGATTCAGGCATCTCAGCAATGCAGAGGGATGGCAAGACTTCATTGACTATTGAACAACACTGGAAACAGAGAGAAAGGATGTCCTCTGACTCTCCAGCTTTTGACCCTACACACACAATGGGAAATAAGAAAAATTCCAGGTCCTTGCTACAGCAATAATTAAAACACATCGTTATAGCAAACCACGTTCTCAGTAGAAAAAATCTCTGCAAACCTGAATACAGTTATGCCAGTAGTTTTCTTGTACATGAAAGTCATCCTACTATACCTGTAAAAGCCTGCAGGTATGAAATCCTGAATGAAAAGTTATCAATAGAAATTCTTTAATGAAATACAGAAAACAAACCGACCCCCAACCCACCAAACAACAACCAACCAACCACAAACCAAGATTTTATCCATGTCCAAAAGAGCAAAGTCCATCACAGTCGCTGCTCGTGTACCTCAGTACAGAGAAGAGGTGAACTTTAATAATAAAACCTCATTTTGCTTATTTTAAGCACGTAAATTATTTCAGACAGCAGTGCCACAACTTGGATTCAGGAAAGGATTTTGACATATCTTTAAAGTACACAAAATGAATGAAACCTGGGCAGAAATTCAAAGCACATTCTTAAATGCTTTCTAGAGCAAGAGAAAGCAGCTCAGCTGCACCAAGGTCTTACCAGACTGCAGCACAAGCTACTATAATTTTGTACTCCAGTGCACACAGAAATCCCACATAATCTTTTCTAATACAGAAGTCACGTTAAAAATATACATACTTTTGTGGACTGTATCTGAATACATGCCATTAAATTCCATTTCGCTTGCCACATTCAACTTAATAACACACACCCCAGCTGAATTACCCATGGTTGTCCTGAAAAAGGAAACGTATCTTGAAAGTGCTGACACAGTCTTAGCACGCCAAATAACGCATGCTTACAATGTTGTCTTGATAAAATTGACCATGATTTTTTTCTCCTCTGATGCACTTTCATTCCCTAAAGATTTTTCAGTGAAAAGAGGTTTGAAATTTTATTTCACAACACGAGTTTTGTCTGCGTAGAAAGTTCAATAGAGACATCACCTATTAAATCGGTGTATATAACAGACTGCATGGCATGCGTTGAAAATTTAACTACAGCACAAGGGCTAGGAAAAAAACCAACCCACAAAACACCTATTTCCAGGACAATTCTAACCTCTTGCCTTCATTTATAAATGGAAACAAGCTGCCACACAGTTCAGCAGTAAAGGAGGATAAAGAACTGATAATAATCCTCCTGCTCCTCACATGAACTCCAACAAGGCATTTGAATGAGACTTTTAAAGCTGTAAATTGTCCATCAAAAAACACAGAATAACTTCTGCTAATCCTTGTGCCACAAATTACTAATCCATCTGGAAAGCTATTTTTTTTTTTTTTCCGGCATGTGTTTGCAAGGATCCGAATGTCATCAGACAGAAAGACAAGTGGGTTAGTAGCATGGTAAAAAAAAAAATAAATAAAAAAAGAAGACAGAAATAACAACTCGGAAGCAGTTGACCACCGAATAAGTAGGATTTGCAGAAGTACTTACAGCTCTCAATCTCCAGCGTGCAGTTCTGCTCATCCAGCGGATATCTCCGGAGGTCCATCATACAAGCAGCTGTTGTTGTAATTCTAGGAAGGAAACAGGAGAGCTTGTGAGCGCGTCTTGTTCAATCTCCCCTCGATGGCACGCAGTCGAAATCATCAAATACATTTCTACATGAGTGCTGTTCTCTTATTTTTACTCAAATATTGTGTCTGCTGATCGCTCGTAACTAATGCTGTGCTAGGAAGGTTATGCCGGTCTGGTGGGTGAGCAGAGAGCTGCCCCTTTACACACCATTATCACAGCACCGTAAGCTTTAATCATCATCAACCAATTTATCCTGGAAAAAATGAAGCATGAACTAGGGTAGCAGTATTTCTGTCATTTTGTAGTGGAGCACTTCAAGCCAAAAGGAAAAGCTCAAAGAAAGGTGGCAGAGGAAATTTAAAGAAGGACAGAGAAAGACATGTACTTCATATCCTGGATTAATACCCTAACGCCTTCACGTAACTTAATTCTTTTTTCTTCTGTTCAACAGTGCTTTGTAAATGAAGTACTTTTTTATCTTCACATTAGAAAGCAAGCATTTCTAAGGACCCTTTTCACAAAACATTTAGAGCACATTTGTGCCCTCAGATTACACCAAACCTACCAACATTAACAGGTGTCAAGCGAGCCTTTTAGATGTTGAAACATCTGCACCACCAATCAATCTTTTGCTAACAAACCTCACTGAGGACTACAGCCCTGAGCTGAATATGAAACAAGCCACAATTCCCAGCAGCATTTTATTTAACTGTGTTCTCATCAAGTCTTCTTAATGCATAGACAAAAATCAGTTCTTAATCTTTCCCCCGATTTTCCCCCTGAAATCACGCTATATAACTCTGTAGTAATTAAAAAATATTACAACTTGGAGTCTGCCAACAGTTAAAATAGTGTGTCATGGAATCACAACAGGTTTGGGTGGGAAGGGACCTTTAAAGCCTCCAAATCCAATCCCCCATGGGCAGGGACACCTCCACCAGCCCAGGCTGCTCCCAGCCCCGTCCAACCTGGCCTTGGGCACTGCCAGGGATGGGGCACCCACAGCTTCTCTGGGCAACCTGGGCCAGGGCCTCACTGCCCTAAAGTAAAGAATTTTTCCCTAATATCCAGTCTAAATCTCCCCTCTTCCAGTTTAAAACCATTCTCCTTTGTTCTATCACTACACGCCCTTGTAAAAAGTCCACTCTGCGTAGGGGCAGGTGTAGATTTAGTGAATAAATGGAGAGGTTTTCTCTCTTTTCTTCCCCTCTACCTGATCAAAGCCCTTTTCCTGCAGCTGCTAGAGCCCAGCAGTTTGTACAGACTCCTCAGAGAAAAATGGATTTTTCTCCTGTGTGTTAAGTCCAGCTGAATGACCAACTGTATCTGGGGAATCTACTTCCATGCCACAATAAAAATGAGGAAAAAAACCCCCAAAAATTGCACATCAGCCAACTACACAACTTCCTTTGAGCCTGGAGGTTGACAACATGATTTAGAGCAAATCATAAAATCCAGGATGATGTGGGAGTGCCTCCAAAATGGGACTCAAGTGGATACAGCAAACGCAGACACTGCAGCACCTGACGGGAGCAGCAGCTTCATCTTTCCAGGGGAGAAAACGGGTCACCGACAGTTTTCTTCCCAAAATCCTGCTCCCCCTGTATGAAGGTCACTGGCCTTTCATAGTGGATATTTAGACCGTTAAATAACTGTTTAAAAAGCTCCTTTTACAGTCTTCAATCTGACAAGACAGAGAACTTTTTCATTTGATGGAGCTCATTCTTTCCTTTAAATACCCAATAAGAGTTTGTTAAAAGCAGGAAACCACAATTGCCACAGAGAGGCTCCAAATTCACTCAAAATTGACTCCAGCAATCTTTTCCACAGGGAAACATTGTTCAGAAACATTGAATCTATACAATCTTTTCCCGAGTACCCCTACGGTCCTCTCTAACAATGCTTGACTGTCACTTCCAGCAAAAAACCCACTGTAAATCACACAAAAAAAGGAACAAAAGTAGGGGCGAGTTATTCCTATAAACTCGTAGTAAGTCCTACCTCTTTCTTGTCCATCTAGACAAGATGTCTGAATTTCACATTTTGACCAATCATACGCACTGGGCTCTCAGAGAAAAGGAACATTCAGAAATTGCTTCTGAAAAATATGCAGTTTTCAATCAGTGTGCGTCACCACAGATGCTTCAGGAGAAGCTTCCTGGAGTGGACAAAAGCAAGGCAAAAAAACCCTTCGGCTCCCCTCAGTGGAAGTCTGCCAGCTTTTAACAAAACCAGACTGCTGAGGAAGAGATATCAAATAGCAAATGCAAATGGAGCAAGCAGCAGCATATTCTGTTAAAAAACCAACCCTCTTGGCAGCTCATACTTGGTTCCTTATTCCAAAATTTGGAGGGAAATCAAATAAATTGCCTTGTTCGGTATCTGTGTAAGATTGATTATTCTGGGAAAATCTTCAGCAAAGGTGGAGTTAGACCAGAAAAAAAAAATATTACAGCTTATGTTTTTTGGTTGGTTGGGTTTTTTTGGCAGGAAGCTTTGTTGTGTTGCTTTGTTTAACACCCTCAATATCTCCATATCTATGTGTACGATATAGTCACAAGTTTTCGAGTGATTTCACTAGTTCACAGAGAAGGCAGAAACGTAGACTCACAGCCAAAATTTAAATGCACAAAAGAATTGTGGTAAACACTACCCTGGCTGACTATTAAGTCTTCTAGCACCTTTCTCTGCACTGAACATATTTTTCCTATCAGTATCTCCCAGACCAAGGGCTCCAACATAAAGACAAACTCACGCCTGAGCTATGCTCAACGTGCTTGTACCGATGGCAGAGCTGAGCACTCACTGTTCTGACATCTTCACGAGGATTTTGGGGTGCAACAAATACCACAAAAAAGGCCAAAGGCTGCAGGCAGCCAGGATAAAAGCTCTGTAGATAATATTACCAAATCACTAAAAGACCCAGTGCCTTACTGCATCAAGAAGTAAAGACTGAAAAAGTGGCACAGTAATGAAACTATGGGTAGAGCAGAGTTTCAACCAAGTCAAAACAGTAGTTTTGAATAATGTAATTCAACTCATTTGTTCATCCTTATCCATAAAGCAAATCCATTGAAATCAAGTAAGAAGTCTGTCCTTTCCTTGCTTTCCTACCTCATATTTTCACCCTGACTTTTCTCACATTTATGGTAAAGCAGAAAAAGTTCTCTTTCATATTCAAAATTATTTCGACAACAAAACTTCCCTGTGATAATTCCTGGTGGTCAGCAATTCATGGCGAATAGCTAAACCAAACTACCAATGCAACAGCATGCAAGAATTACCACGTTATACTTTTAATGTCAAGAGACATGACCTGCACCTTTTCAGAGAGAGGAAGAAAGAGCAGTTCATTAGAGCAGTCAGGAATACTCGAAACAGGCATAAAGCTGCTTCCCCAGAGCAGAGCGATTTCAATTTTCATAAAAGGATTAAAAATATTTTTATAAAGCCTGGACTACTGCAGAAAATATTAAATGCATCATGTAACCTTGAGAACAAACAAGGGAAAAGTGGAAGCTTTTAAAAAAAACACTGTGACTCAATGCCTTACAGTCATTAGGGATGATAACAGAATAACAGCGCTCTCAGAAACACCGTCTGCAATGAAACACATCACAGAACTGCCTCATACACCCATCTTTTCATCTGTGGCTAAAGAGAAGCCTTGTGATAACTTATGATTCCTAACAATGCAAACCAGTCTTCAGCTTCCTCTTTTATGATTGTGAACGCAGACTGATTATGGAGCCCAAAAAAAAACCCCAAAGAAAGAAAATCCCAACCAAAAAAAAAAACCCCTCAAAACCTACAAAACCTCAAACCCCGAAGCACTACACTGACTACATAAAGTAGACCTAAAGAAAGCTTTGTGTGCACAAACAAGCATAGCTACAGTACAAAGAAACTCACATCACAACTAACTTGCAGAGAAAGTAAAGTTTGCTGTCAATAACTCAAAATAATTCAGATAAACTATTATTTCTTAGAAAGTTGAAAAACTTCCCTGGTCTCCAAACCTTTGGGAAGGTTCTGATTCAAATAAGAGCTGGAAATTGGCACTGCTCCATGCACAGGCCAAAGATGAAGGCCATAAAGAACCATCCTAGCTGTGCTAATAATTCTTATTTTTCAGTGCTACGTAGGGTAAAGTTGTTCAAAACTCCATAGAATTCACTTTTCTGACAAGTACAAGTTGGATTTGAAATTCCAAATAGCAACTTAAACAGTTCTGGCACCACCAGTGCGGATGGACAGAGCTACAGTGGCTCTACAAAGCTATGGGAACAGGCAGCAACAGAAACACCTCTGCCCTGGGAGGAAGAAGCCTTGAAATGATCTTTTGAGGTCCCTTCCAATCCCTAACGTTCTGTGATTCTGTGATTCTGTGAAATGTAATTACAGAATCACAATAATAATTAATTAGGTGGCAATTTCAGACGGCTCCTCTGAGTAGAGTGGTAGTATGAGAACGATGTAACACTCCCTAGCACTGTCAGATCATGATCCTACTGAGTCAAAGATGAGGCTGAATCCCAAGACAACACAAAGACTAAATCTTTCTTTATATGCGTGCGCGCACACCCTGTGGAAAGCAGTGTGAGATTCTGCTTCAGATTTGCGTGTCTGAAGGCCAGCGATGACTCCCCACAGCAGCATCAGGAGCAGTCCACAGTGTCTGCAAGGATACCACGCTCTGTATCAGCCTGCAACTCCTTATCACGGATTTCGTAAGAATCCTCTGCACATACGGACTGAATTAGTTACTGAGACCGTGTACTGCAGCTAAACCCGCTGCTCACTTCTGCTTCTTGGAAACAGCCCCGCTGCACCACAGCTGGGAACATCGGCGGCACTAACCAGAACCAATTTCAAATACGGGGAAATCTGGGAACAAAATCGTAATGCAATGAATCTCCTGAGCAGTAACATTGGATTTTGACATACACGTCAAGGTTGTAAGACTTCCTAACAGATCTGCTTTTAAATCAAAATAGATTTAATATAGGCTTCACAGAATTCTTCCTCCTCCTGCTTATTCACATAAAAGTGAATTCCTTCCCTTGCGTGACCACAGATTGAGCTGCCTTCAGCTGAGGGTAAAAACCAATGACATTTCTACAAGTCCATCATGAAATCTGAGCATTCATCTACTGACTGCTATGGTCTTTCAACTGTAAACTGCATATAGAGTTTCTCAGTGTTGTTTTAGGGGAAAAAATAGCAATTGTTTTATTGATGTTGATGTCTCAGTTCGAGATGAAATTATATGCTCGGGCTACTCCAAATCCATCATATGCTCTCTTTGAAGACCACTTCTCCACATTTCATGAGTATCCCAACCCAAGGTCCACCTTGGCTCACTTTCCTCACTCCATCTGGGACTCGCTACCCAGGATAAGAAGGATATGATGCTAAAGCACTTTCTAAATGTATCACAAGATAGGAAAACAACTTTTGCAGCTGATAAAACACGAGGAGTCAGAACAGATACAGAAACTTCAACCTCAGTAACTTCTGTTGTTGTTTATACTACTGGTAAAAGAAGCGTACAAGTGGGGTTTCTTTTAAGAGAAAACTAAAATATATGTTCCTCTGATCTTTCTCGGGAAGAAGCTCTGCATTTCTCTGCTGAATGATAGATTATTGTGCCATCTGCATGCCAGCTAGGAACAGCCACGGAAAACTGGAGAATTTGGCCGTTATTTCATGGTAAAGGAATTCTGAATCTGAAGAATCAGAATTTCGCTGCAGATTTCCATCCCATGATGTCCAATGTTCTGCTACCTCTTTCCACATGTAGCTCCCTAAATCGTTCTTTAAATTAGATAGCATTGCCTACTATCCTGTCACCGAGTCCCAGACTCAGCCACGACATCCTGTCCATAATTTAAAACCCTGCAAAAAGCACACAACATCTGCAGTAAAATCTTCTGGTACAATAACCTTGGCTTTAGAGCGAAGTTATCCAAGCCCTTTTCTGAAGTCACGTGTGCTCCTCTAGAAGATATCACCCAGATAACACAACACAGCGACTATGGCAGCAGAGCTCAGAGGAGCACTTCATAATTTTAATATTTTATCACTGGGAAATCTATCCTTGTCTTTCAGCATTCACTTCACTTCTCCAGTTCAAAAAAAATAAAAAGGAGACTGCTAAAAAGCTACAGGACTTGGAGAAGAATGAAATGAGATGAGCACGATGGCTGAGTGACTCAGTAACAACCTTGGAGTAAAGAGCGAGTACCTCCTCTGTACTTCGAGTTCATCGTCCTTTTGCTCTATGACCATCACCGGAACACTGCAAGTTTTACTCATAGATATTTTGCAGAAACGTGGTCCTTATTCTGGTTGTGAAAGCTGCACATCTACTTCCCTCAGATAATGTCAGCATTGAAATAAAAAGTGCGTTACTTCAGCTTCTTTCTCTTAAAAATTCATATTGCTACCACCCAAGACATGTTGCATACTACAAATAAATCATATAAACAAGCCATCTTCCAACCAGTTGTGTCCTCTTCAACTGGAAAAATGTTTATGACTCAGAAATTGCGTAGAGAAAATGAAAGCCCTGCAGTGTGTGCCATAGACCCCCAGCAGGACGTGGAAACCACCTTCAAGACAGATGGTGGTGGTGCTAACACAACCTGTGCCTTCCTCAGTTGGTGAGAAACTTGTGCTCTGGATGATGAGCTCACACAGAAACGGCTTCACTTCTTTGCTATGTCCTTAATCTGCACTTTCTGTGACAGGAGTCAACCCTGCAAAATCCTTTATTCCCATAAAACGCCACCAAGGGTATCACCAATTATTTGCCTATTCAGGGAGACAGCCGAGTTGGAGGCGTTTTCACCCTTCTGGAGACAGGAAGTTCTGCCCAAGTTAAAAATTAATGTGAAAGTCAAAACAATCTTCAGTAGAAAAGGCACATTGCGTTTTCTGACTGCAGCTTATTTAGTAATTCTTACACAAGAAATAAGATAAGAGCCCAAAGCTCCTATTCCTCTGGCTTTTGAGAGCTAGAATAAGGCAGCTCATTTTCCACAGGGAAATGTCAATAGAAATAATAAATTTAAGTGGATTCTTCATAAGCAGAATTACTCTCAGATCCAAAAATGTACGAAAAAAGCCTGTTAAAGACCCTCCAGCACAGACCTGAAATGATTAAGTTTCTTTCAGGAGCCCTTACAACAAAGCAGCAACCCACAGAAGTCTAACCCTCACAAAACTCAGACAAAAGTACAATGAACTCTCCCTGTCCTAAAGCAGGAGTCACAGTTTGAAAGCAAATGGGGAGTCAGTTACCAGTCAGTGTGAAGGAAACCACAGAATAATAGGCACAGATTACTTATTAATTCAATTTTGATTAGAAATTTCCCTCCACAGACTGGAATGTAAGGATAGTTGTGTGTGTGACTGTAGGATTTCAGTTAGACCATTTACTTCCTATGAAACAATCCACTATATATCTTTCTAATTCTAGTTAAAAAAGCTCACAACCATACAATTTCTTTCCTCTTCACTCTGCTCTAACAGATCTTCATTACTGCTAGAAATGAAGTATTTAATCAGCTCCTCTTCATTTTTTCTTCTATTTTCTGTCTATAAACCACCTCGAATTCCCCAAGATGCATCAGAAACCTTTGCAGTAGCACGTCAAAGTGCCCAATACAACCAGCCATGGGTGATTTGCTCTTTCACCATGAAAGGAAGGGCAAAACTCCTCCTCGGAGTAGATCTACAACCACAGCATTGTATGCTAACCCTGGTGCCTCTGGGTAACCACCACTGTCCATGCTCTCTCTAGTGCCCCATTGACGTACCCTTTCCAGATAGCATTACCCCAGGCCACCTCTTTTTTATAACCAAGTCTTAAAAAAATTCAGTATTTTTTTTTCACTCTTATTCTCCTTTTACTGATGACCAAGAAGATGCTCCCCCACTCCTTGCTCTTTGAATGGGTCTAAAATCCAAACCGCCATTCACCAGATATTGAAATTCAGAAAGCAGAGCATGACGAGCAATCCCTAAAATAAGAGCCCCAGATCTCCTGTGTCACAGGAAAGCTCATTTTGAGCAATACAGCAGTTACCTCACTTCCTGCAGCTGTAATGCACTCTGCATGCCTTGAAGATCTCTTGCGAAAAGAAATCTCCCTACCTCTGGTAAAAGAGTTTTCTCTTTCATTCTCTACCTCAGAGTGGCCAACCACTATCAAACAGCTGTACAAAATCAGTATTATTATGATGATTATTATTATTTCTGATGATGGCTGAAGTCACAGGCAGTAGCTAAGCACATCAGAAAGGCCTTCATGTTGAAGTAGCTGAAATTTCTGCTCTCCCCTCCTTACCTCTCCACTCTTTGCTTCTTCTAAGCTCAACACAATGCAAGAGAAACTGCCTCTTTTTGTACCACTATTGAACAAGCCGATTAAATCTGCTGTAATCATTCAGTGCAATAACCCAAACATCCTCGTAATTGACTATTGTCGTAAGATCGATATCTCTGGCGTTGCAAATAAACATTTCAGCCTTGCTCTGGCATTTAGGGAACAGTAAGAGACACGTATCCAAATACTTAATTCCACCTGCTGACATCCTTTGAAGTAGCACTCTAATATCAACCATATAAAGAAAGAATATAAACAAATTATACAGACCACCCTAAAGCTCCAAAGCATCTGAAGTGATTGATGCTGAAGTACCATTTTGCTTTTCATTTTACCGAAGGACCATTCTTTGTAGTTAGTAGGTGGTGATGCTCCACCCCTTGTGGCAATAAGGAGGGGATGAAGTCCATGAAAGATTTTGCAAGGCTCAGAAACACATATAGCACTGGTAAGACAGAAAGTAAAGGGATTTTATGTTTGAGTGAGGTTGAGACTGTCTACACTGCCATTCATCTTCTATCTACAGTATCAATGCATGCAATACTAATCGCAAGAACATTTGAGCACCCTCACCTGATCAGCATCCCCAGGGACTGTGTACAAGACTTAAAAATAAACAACAAATAAAATTACACCGGTAATGAGAATCTTGCTTCACGCCCTCTCTCCTGCCCTGCACTTTTCATTTCAAGCTTCATGATCTGCTGTTTTCAAAACCGCAACTTTCAGGACCCAAATTCAACCCAAAGCCAAAGGAAGTTGAAACCTGCCAAGTTCCAGTCTCGCTATGTACAACAGTGAGTCTCAAAGTATCTGAAAGCATGATTTTAAAAGAAAAAAAATAAACATTTCTGTGCATCGTGGCAATAAATTAAAAAGGGAAAATAAACCCTAAACAATGTACCTATAATAAAATTCAGGTTTTATACTGATGTTAATCATGCACCATATAACAAGTACTTCACACTGGTCTACTCGTAGACGTACAGATCTGCAAGATCTGTAGATCCAAGTATCTGTAAGTGCCTTACAGGCATCGGTGACCAAAACCTCACAGGGCTGCAGAGGAATAGGCTAAAGACATTTTAAGGCAGAATGAATTATTTTCAGCATCATCAATCAGGATTCAGCAGCCAAATTCTTAAATCCCATGTGGTTAATCACAGACTGCTTCCAACTGCTTCTCTTGCATTTAACTTCTCATAGGAATCACATATTAAAAATATGTATTATTTATCAACTAATGTTTTAGTGCTCATATTTACTCCTCCAAGTAGGAGTGCACGTATGCCAAACAGGACATCAAATCCTGTACAGAATAAGATGCCATGTCTGATAAAGATGGATAATAAAAACACAGATAGCAGGTATGCAAATATGAAAAAATGCATTATACTAGTATACTTCATCTCCATTCCAGAACAGTATTTTGAAGTTATAGAAGATAAATTGTTCACTTTAAATGACTACCAGAATTCTTAAAAGCAGCTACAATTTATTCTAGTTTTCACTAATAATGATTTGTATTAAAGTGCTTTCTCTAAAACACGGGTGAAGGAGAAAGCTGTTTAAGCTGTCTTCGTTAAATCGCCTGTTTGCATTGCAGCTCCGTATCCCATCTGAACAACTATTCCCATGTGAACTTATTTGATTAAGGACTACAGATAAAGATTCAGCAGATATTTTTAGGCCTAATTCACAGCATAGGGGTTTCAAATGACAGATTCCTATTAACATCCATTGACTTTAGGTAAGGCTCCTGCAGGGGAGAGGGGGGAAGTAAAGACCAAAAAAAGACACATGCAGATGATTTTTTATATAAGATGCTACAACGGGGATTTGGGGAAGGAAGAGGATACTTATTCATAGAAATGCTTTGTGGTAATTTGATTTGGAAAAAATATGAACAGTTTATTCTGCATATTTAATACTTAAATATTTTCCTACTCGGGGTAATCTGCAAGCAGACATCAGTGGAGAACACCCGCTTTGCTGCTATGTCTGACCATACTCCCTCGTTTCTTTCTCCTGACAGGTAGGGCTACTCATAGGATACCTAAGCCACTAGAATTCCTCTTTCTTTGACAATAAAAAACCCAAATTACCTAAAATCAACTCCTATCACATTCCAGATAGAAACGCACGGAGGCTGGGCATGATACCTATTGTGTTAGACTGATCTGTCAGTCCTCCACTTCATATCTGGTCCATTTTAGACACCAAAGACACTCATTACTTTAATATACTATTAAAGGAGCAGCAATGTTATTTTGAAAGTGAGAAGTCACGCTCTCCTTTAGCATTTCTTCAATTCAGTATCTACATTTCAGACCAATTCCACTTGAGTTTAGTGTTTACTGGATGCATGAGAGAAGCATACAGACAAACCTAATGACTTCAATTAACAGGTAACTTAGTTAACTCCAGCTGTCCCCCCCAAAATCCACACCATTTCCCCAGGGCTGCATCTCCTCCTGCACCAAAGTTAGGACATTCAGCTACGACCTTTCTCTTCCTCATCTTCATTTCAGAACATTCATAACTTTGGTCCAAACAGATACGGGAAAACCACCCCAAAAACTTCTGACACCCGGGCTGCATGATGCTGGCAAGAAGAACCGAAAGCCTGATACGCTATATAAAACATTGAATACCAGAAATCTAAATAGAAAAGCTGCGTAGAGGCTGCTTTTTGATGTTGAGGTGGTCCTTTCCTGTTTCTGAATTAATGCCTTATGAAATTCTCAGTAACCAGATCTCAGGGGCTGGAACGCTAATCCATAAGGAAGTTTCCTCTTAATTACCATATTTTGCTGCAATTTTTGTTATAAATAAAATTTGTGTTCATCTAAAACAAGCTTCAGTAATCTTCCCAAGGCTGCTTCTTTTCCATTTCAATGCTAGTGAGATGCATCAGTGTTCAGAGTCAGTTATTTGCATTTATGATCAATAAAGCTATGAGATGTGGAAGGTACCCGACTCTGACCTGCCCAGCAGCCCGAGCTGGTTCTTCTCACGATGTCGTTATCAGACAGGATCTGCCCTGAGCCTCAGAGAGAACCCAAAGAGTTCAACTGCTCCTAATCAGAGTTTGATGAGGTCTCTGCTGGTGCAGACGATGGGTATTGCTTTTTGTATATCCATCACTGCATCCTAACACGCGATGCTGCAGTGAAAGCTGAATTAATACAGGGGCTGTATATGAGTTTCATTTAGAAAATGGGTCCCCATTTCATGTCCCCTTGGCTAAACCCGAGACCTTCTTTTCTCCAAGAAACAAGGTATGATTAGTTCAACATTTGAGGTGGAGGAAGCGTCAGCAGGAAAATACCAGTCCTTAATACAGCAAATAGACATTTGATGAGAAATTAAATGCTTATCTGAGAGATGTTGGACCTGTCCTGGAGCCATTCCCTCTATTCAGGGATATTTTTGAAGTGAACATTTTGCTATAGAAACTGTGCCTTTTTTCTTCCTTTCTAAAATTATCCTCATGCTTTACTCGAAAGTCTTGTATATAGAAACAATAGGAAAACACATGCTGGAACTCAGTAAATTAAATTCAGGAAGGCATCTACTTGAATGCACAGGTACCTTGAGATGACTGGAAGCAAGAGCATAAACCCACACGGGGAAAGCATCACTTGCCTCAGCAAACAAAACAAAGATTTGCTGGGATTCACATTTATAAAGCAGGAATTTCCAAACTCAGCAGGTCGAGTTTGCTCCCCTCAGTCAAATCTGGTGTTTATCAGAGGAATCTTCACTGTGAAGAGCACTGAGCATCTCTATTAAACGTTACTTTTCACATTGTGAATGCCCACATGTCAACACTGTTATGATACCAAATGATGGTAAGAGGACATGATAGTTTCCATTAACCACCTGAAATTACACCTTTTAGTTTTTCTAATGTACAAAGATAATTACAGTTTGCACCACTCCCTCCACAGCACATAATACTTATGGGAAAGATGTTTGATAAGCTTTTTAAAAATGACAGCTCAACAGAAAAAAGTCTTAGCAGGGATGTGGACCTCAGGTCAGCGCTGTCTGCAATATGGGGTCAGTAGAAGAGGATGCTGTAAAATGCCACAGCCACACTTCTATGGGCAAGCAGGTTTCTCAAGTGAGAAATACGGAAAAGTACATGAAAATTATTCTCTGCTCTGTCTTGAAGGGGTACCACATAAACCAGTCCCAGCGTTCTTCCCATCTCACAATATTAACTTCACAATACATATTCTGAAGTATCTAAGTGCTCTATGGGGAGACAGATCCATCAGTTTGGGGTCTGTGTGGTTTGGGTTTGGTTTCCTTTCCATTGTCACAACATTTCAGTATCTCACGAGCAAACCTGCTGTCAGATATTTCAAGCGCTGACCAGAACTCAGCACTGCCGTCAGGTGTAACGTATGCTGCCTTCCCCCACAGCCAGAGCTGGTGACTCTGCAAAAATCAGGTGGTAAAGCTCATTTCCAACCACAGACCAGAGATTTAGCAAATCCCGTCAGCAGTTTAATAAATTCCTTGTTAAGGGTAAATGTTTTTCCCCTGATGTTCCTCCAAGCTGACAAATGAGACCAATTGTTTGGATGCCAGCACTGCACTGAGGTGGTAGGCCTAAGAAGTTCGATGGAGTCTGCTTATATTGCAATTTATATTTCATAGAGATACGAACACGGGGGTGATAACCAGCTTGCTAAAGACTGCTGCACTTTTCAGAGTTTTCAACAGCCAACAACCCCAAATTCATGACACTGAAAGCAGGCAAGCACGTTTGTAGTGCAGTGGATCTGTCTCAGCTTTTCATTTACTGCAATAAAGTAATTTTCTAGTCAACTGGTTCAATCACGACTGCAGTGCCTTAATGAGACCTAAATAACTTCTCCCTTCTTGGGATAGCAGAAAACCGCCTAAATTCAGAATACCAGCACCTCATTCAGAGGACAAACTATATATTAAGCAAAGCCTTTGCATATTCTGTGTTAGCCAACAGAAACCATGCACTGGGTACAAGCCTACAACTCTGCGTGTAGGAAAAACAAGTTCCTTTCAGGCCCTTTCTCCTCCTTTTTAGGTCATTTCTCCATTCACATTTCTGACCGCTTGTATCTTGTGAACCTTGACACTTGTCAAGCATAGCCCTCAAAGCCACTCCTCGCTCAGCATCGCTCCTCTGTGACCCAAAGGCTCCTTACCCCTTGCAAGCAGCTTCGAGTACAGAGAGATTAATTCCTGTATCGCCATAGACAACACAGACACTTGACAAGGAAACACCAGAGGTGGAATTCTCATTTACAGGAAAAGAAATGTTCTCTTTGTTTGCAAAAATAACTTCTAAAGAGTAACCCTGAACTTCCTTCGATTGCACCTGCAACACATGATGTTTCCTAAATGCATGAGGAGCAAAATAAAGCATAAAGACCAAGCCCAACTGCCCAAATATTTGCAAAAAATGACCAGGAACCTAGAGGTGATACTTAAAAGTAAACAAGCCTATTAATTAAGAGTAAAATAAATAAAATCAGTGGCTTTTGTGAAGAACAAACCCAGAGAAGTGTGAACACAGAAGTGGCAATACTGTTCTGTGAAATAAGCTATAATGGACAAGCCGGTGAGTAGGCTGGCCATGATGGACAGACGATAGCAAAGAAGAAAGGAAATTTTAAGGAATTTTATTTATTAGTTGTGCCTAAACTATGATTTTTTTCCTGTTGTTTCTTGCAAACCATAAGAATGAATCAATGTACATGTAAGAAAGAAAAGCAAAAGAATCAAAGAAGCAGGAAAAGCATTTCCTTTCCATGTGTCACATACAAATCACGCTCGAATTCCAGCGACCGGAAGAAATGTCCGCAGTGAAACCTAAATACCTGTAAATCTTGGCTTAAGTTTTGGGTAGGTTACAGACCGAAAAGTCTGTGAATGTTATGAACGCGTAAGCAATGGCTTACAGTTACCCACATAAAACAGACACTGCGAGTTTCACATGGAAAATGTGAAATGGAAACGAAAATTCAGAGCTTCGAGCTGTGATTTTCTGGAGGGTTTCGGGCAAAGCTTGGCACAGGTGTGCCTGAAAGCAGCAAGCTCACATCCACTTTCTGCCTCCTAGCAACAAGATATAATCTTAGTATTTGATTTAAAAAGGCAGGTGATGAATCACAAATCTTCATAAATAAGGAGATGGCAATACACCCTCTTTGCATGGTGTAAATGTCATGAGAGGAGGAGATGGAAAGCAAACTATCACATAGCTAAGTCACCACCATCTGCACAATTAATACACGTTCTAGGCAACGAGGGAGTAGGAGGGAAACAGCATCATCACTTATGACTATGTAGTCATTAGCCAAGATCCTAATCTTCATTAGGCAAACGAATTCAAACTCACCATTTACTGGAGCTGTCAGAGGGGCTCCAAAACAATACTCTGAAAATGGTCCCAGTGGAGTTGGATGAAAACGATGCATTTTGAGGGAGCAGTCAGTAAGCAGAGCATGACATCGAGACGGACTGCCAATCTAACGCTATTAACCTGAAGCAACCTCCCAAATTCAAGCGATTTTTACAACAAGGAGGAAAACAGAATAGAGCACGTAGCAAATTTTAGAGGAAAGTGATGACTCAGGGGGTAAACAAGACCCGTAATTGAATGAAAACCTGACCACAGAAACACAATTGGCTTTCCAAAAGATGTAGAGATTGTGCAGGCTTCACATTAGGAAATTGCTGGATGGAAAGTGAGCACACAGCGACGAGGCAGGATGGCAGAGCCAAGCAAAGCCAGAAAGGCAGAGGATAACGCATTTTCAATGCAAACATAAGGAAGCAGGGAACTTGGTCAGTGCTAAGAATACATTTGATCCATTAGAAATCAGGGGAAACCTCTCACGCTGCCAGCCACCAGTCTCAACTTACCTATTACAGTTGATTTTCATTACTAGTCAATACTGAAAATGATACAAAAGCAGTGCTCAAAGGGAAGGGGAATGCTTTTGCTAACGTTGACCTTTTTGCCAACATTGAGAGGTTGTTTTTTTACCTAACTGGAAATTCTCCTACGCTCCTGGCTACAGAAATGGCATCACCATAACTTTTTCAGTAGAGAAATCTGATGCACAGCTGACACCCTGCTCTGGTACCTGATACCACACTTCTAGGATTGAGGACAAAAGATTACTTGTCACACGAGGCCTGAGCTACCAATGCCTTTTGAAAAGCGATTTGAACATTGTATTTTTCCAGGGCTGGTAAGAGCGGCTGACCAACAAATAACTGCAAGGGACAAAACTGTTCGCTTGCTCATTGCTGTCAGAACTAATGAACACAAATGAACTCTCATTTTCTGCTCATTTCTCTCAACTGAAGTAGAATTTTCAAAGTCTGAAAGTATGAGGATGCTTTATTTCTATAAATACTCCTATTTTTCTGCCGTGGGCACCATATTAAGTTTGCCACATTCCCACTCGATTTTGCAGGAGTGGGAAATCCAGGGCTATAGCGGTGATATTCTGAGATATTTGCTTTGGTCCCACAAGCTCTCCAGGTTTATCAGCTCGGATATCAGTAACATATCCAGCACAAGGCAAAATGCAATACGCAGCTCCATGACTTCACAAAGCTAAACTAAAAGCAGTTTTTGCTACTTAATGCACAGAAAAATACAACTTAATAAAGAAAGAAGTCTAAGTGAAAGAAAACTGCTTTATCAATGCTATTTTTTCTATGTCATTAGATTAAGCCATAATTATCTTTCCCTTCTTGAAGTGACATAATTCAGGCATTGCCTCTATCAGTCATGTATTTCCTAATTACCTCGTATTGATCTAATATCTATACCCTCCTCCGAACAAATTACTATTAAGATAAGGTAATATCTATAACAAATAGCAGAAGTAACACTTAATATTTCTTTTCATTCTTGACCTTAAATAAAGATTACCCTCCATGCCCTTTTTCTTGTGTTCAATTCTGTGGGGTAGCATTGCCCACAGTGCCTTTATTCAATCTTAATGTTATTTCTATGACCAGGACACAGCATATTTTCCTAGACATCCCCTCAATCACAGATATAGATTGTATTGAAATTCAAGCGGTACTGAAATAAAAAGATGACGCTTAAAGAAAATCAAATGAGGTTTTGGTTTTTCTTTCTTTATTTAATCTAATTAATATTTAAAAACGCCTTAGCTCTGAATCCTGCAGGACAGGTATCTGGAAAAGACGTTAAGTCCCTTCCATAGCACGTTAAGTTTTATGTATTTGCATTATAAAGACACATATAGCTGCAAACTAATATCACCTTCCTGGACATTTTCTCAGTATCCTTCAGTCTTAATGACGTGCAAGTAAATTCCCTGAAATTATACAGTGTCTTTTCTATGATATAAAACATCCTGCATCACAACCTGAACACAGAAGGCTATTCCCTTCCAAAGCATGTTAAGTTTTATGTATTTGCATTATTAAAGACACATATAGCTGCAAACTAATATCACCTTCCTGGACATTTTCTCAGTATCCTTCAGTCTTAATGACGTGCAAGTAAATTCCCTGAAATTATACAGTGTCTTTTCTATGATATAAAACATCCTGCATCACAACCTGAACACAGAAGGCTATGGAAGAGTAACTCATCTTGACTATATCTTCAGTATCTCTTCCTTCAAAAGGAAATAAACTCCTCCGTTCTGTTCCTGGGGCAGGTTAGTTTGTTTAACACACAGCAACGCCCTTACACAATTCTTTTTCAAATAAGTACTTCAGCTCTTGAATGTATTTTCTTAAAGACACACTAAAGCTACATGAAAATTATTACTGGCATATCTTTCTTATGGCCACTCTGTCCCCTCTTTAAAAATCCAAGAGTAACAGAAGTCATTTTCTCTCCCATATACGGCATTTCTCCAGCAACACCATCACCATGAAACAATACTCAAAGACATTTCAAGATAACCACAATGTAGTGGTTTATATGTCATATATATATATATAAACCTCCTCAGCTGACCACATACCACCATTCGGTAGTCATCTGAGTTCAGAGGATTTCCAAGTGGTTTTCATCACCTGAAGTTTAAATAACTATGAAGTAGACTGTGAGAAGCCTTATGATCATGGGGAATTCACGGTTTCTTGCTCTTCCACATAAGCAGAAGCACTCCGAATTTTGTTGGAGTGTTTCTTCCTCTGCAGTATCAGCTCTATTGCCTTGTTAAGGTACGTGACTATTATTCTATATAACACGCATCTTGTTTTTATGACTAAAAAAAAATAAAGAACTAAACAAAGGCCAAATATTGCAAGCTAATTATTGCTTGCATTTTCACCAGTAAGAAATGCTGCAAAAATCGGCATGGCAAAAAAATTAACAGATTTGACAAAGGACAAAAAAAGGGACAGAACACCTGGATGGCAATATTGTAATAAAGAACTTTTTTCTTCCAGCTCCAACATTTCTGATGTTTACCCCTACTGGGCATAGGTTCAGAGTCGACAGAAATAACACACTAAAAAGTTATGGTCCATGAGAGGGAAGCCTGCAAAATAAATGCTAGAACACTTGGCGCTAACCATACTGCCGCGGTTTCAGTTAATGCACATGAAATGGAGATGTTGAAGGGTTTCCCCAGCAGACTCTCATCCCTTGCTTTTCCATCTGACACTGAAGGGAATGCACCAGAACATTTCTCAATATATACTGAATACATTTTCCATAAGCGCTTTAAAGAGGCAAAGCACCGGCACGCAACACCTACAGTAAAACTAACTCAGCCTTGCAGTGGCTGTTAAGGTCTATCTCTACATTTTCGATGTGAAATGAAATATTATCTTTATAATCCCCAGTGGCTTTACAACCCTGCACAGGGCTTTGGAAAAGCAGGAGATTTTTCCCATAAAAAGTTCACATGCCTTTATGTGCCTATCACTTTTCAAGATAAATAGTTGGAGCAAATATTTTTAAATGCCACGGTTTGAAAATACAGCCCCGAGAGAGAGAGACCTTTGTCAGTAAATGAAAACATACTTCCGAGCCGTAACTATTTTCACAGCATTTGTGAGCTGACATTTGCTGTCTGCAACAGCCAGCGTACAACGGCAAGTGTAACCTGCTGAAAGATCTCATGTATATTTGATAGCCTGGATTTATTGAGGTATTTTTAAAGAGCGTTCCCAAGAATGATGGGTTGTACCACACGAAGCTGAAAAAAACACGAACGTTTCTCATGATAACGCGCTCCGGGAAAGCCTCCCCGTGAAATGCTGAATGTGGATTTGCAGTTCATACGCCAGAATAATTCTGGGACCTGAACATTTATTGCCCAGAAATGAGGGTGGCTCCAGCTGAGGTGCCCCTTGAAGCATCATTTCTGGGGACCGGTCTCCAGGCCACATCACCGCGGTGATCGCCCGGGTCCTTTCTGTTCTGACACTGGGATTGCGCCTGCATCTTTCTTTCCCTGCGACTTGATCTCACAGCCTCCTCCTGACCCTGGGAGATCTTCCCCATCTGCTCCTACAGATGGCATATCCAAGCGAGGTGAAAATAATGGGGGTTTTGAAACTTTTCCTGTTCTCTCTCTCAGATGATGCGGTTCTAGAGCAGCAGAAGCAGGGAGTGTTCTAGGGATGCTTATCCAGAAATTAAAAAAGCAGTAGCCAGAAACCCCGATTATTGCTTTCTTACATGAGTGATTTAGAGGAGGAAAAAGCCCATTCACTGGAAGGCAAATAGCTGCATTACAGCCTAAAGTTCAGTGACAAGCATGGCTCAAAGGAGCTTTTTTGGAGATGTTTACACACATGTCCCCCAGTCTGGAGAGCTCACCAGGAAGCACAAAACCCCCACAATTTCTTGTAATTTATCTTAGTTTCTTTCCTTCCAAGCAGGACCGAATACTGTTCCAAGAAAAGGTCTCCTCAGCTGCTTTGCACATTGAGGGCCATCAGAAATTTAAATTTTCAGTGGAATAAAGAAACAGAAAATAGAACCGGGAGATATGGGGAAAATATTTAAAAAGTAACACTTAGATTTTAGGAGTTCAGGCAATTCTTATTTCTCCATTATTTTCCCTCTCCATCTTCTTTTCCAATTTTACCATTTTGGAAAGCTCATTAATAAAACACGATAAAACAGCGGGTGAACAGATCAGCTCTTCTCTTCACATAACGTGCGTTCAAAAATAAAGGAAAAAGTTTTGAAATAAGATCACTAAAAGTAGGTGTTTAACTGGAATGAAAAATAAGCACTTGCCCCTTCAGATAAAATAGTTGCTGGAAGGCAAATAAAAGGAAATAAAGCTCTTTTCATCTAAGAAACAGTATTCAGCAATGTCTTACAGTAATGATCATAACAGTGAAAAAGGAAAACTTCATCTGGACAACCACAAG
The DNA here is from genome assembly GCF_000695765.1 of Mesitornis unicolor. Taxonomy (NCBI): domain Eukaryota; kingdom Metazoa; phylum Chordata; class Aves; order Mesitornithiformes; family Mesitornithidae; genus Mesitornis; species Mesitornis unicolor. The sequence continues at coordinate 41,360 of NW_010162895.1, forward strand.
AACAACTAGAAAGTGATTATTTGTGACCCACAGAAATGGGAAATAAAGGAGATAGTATTACTTCTAAACTCAATGCCTTAACATTTAATTTTCTTACACATGCAAGGCCTAAAATTTCACTCAAAGCTCTTTGACCCTACTTACAATCTCAGCTTTTACCCATTTTAGACAAAAAATATGTATAACTAGAACTTCATACACATACAGGTGTCCTGTATTTCTATCC
>NW_010162896.1:0-1274 GCF_000695765.1 Mesitornis unicolor
ATGGCCACGATGTCCCCATGACCACAATGTCTCCACGGCCACGATGTTCCCACGACCACAATGTCCCCGCGATCATGATGTCCCCACCACCACGATGTCCCCACCACCACGATGTCCCCATGACCACGATGTCCCCATGGCCACGATGTCCCCATGGCCACGATGTCCCCACCACCACAATGTCCCCATGGCCACGATGTCCCCACCACCACGATGTCCCCACGGCCACGATGTCCCCATGACCCCGATGTCCCCATGGCCACGATGTCCCCATGACCACGATGTCACCATGGCCACGATGTCCCCATGGCCACGATGTCCCCACCACCACAATGTCCCCATGACCACGATGTCCCCTTGGCCATGATGTCCCCATGGCCATGATGTCTCCACGATCACGATGACCCCACCACCGCGATGTCCCCACCACCGCGATGTCCCCGCAGGTGGCCGCAGTGGTGGCCCGTACCGGTGGCCGGGTTGCCCAGCACGGCGTAGGTGAAGATCTCGCCCGCCCAGTCCTGCAGCTCCTGGTCCTCGGCCACAGCCGCATCCTCGGGGTAGAACAGGGCCACCATCCCCTGCGCCAGACTGGGCCACCACGGGGACATGTGTGACACCATGGGGACACTGTCCTGGTGACACCCAACCCCGTGGTCCCTGTGGCCATGTCCCCATCTCCGTATCCCATCCCCGTGTCCCCATGTCCCCATGTCCCCATGTCCAAAAGTTCCCATGTCCCAGTCCCTTGTCCATCCCCATGTTCCCATATCCCCACGTCCCCATGTCCCTATGTCCCACTCCATGTCCCCAAGTCCCCAGGTCCCCATGTCCCCATGTCCCCATGTCCAAAAGTTCCCATGTCCCAGTCCCTTGTCCATCCCCATGTTCCCATATCCCCACGTCCCCATGTCCCTATGTCCCACTCCATGTCCCCAAGTCCCCAGGTCCCCTTGTCCCCAATTCCCCATGTCCCCATGTCCCAATGTCCCCATATCCCACTCCTCTGTTCTCATGTCCCCAAGTCCCCAGGTCCCCTTGTCCCCAATTCCCCATGTCCCCATGTCCCAATGTCCCCATATCCCACTCCTCTGTTCTCATGTCCCCAAGTCCCCAGGTCCCCTTGTCCCCAATTCCCCATGTCCCCATGTCCCAATGTCTCCATATCCCACTTCCCTGTCCTCATGTCCCCATGTCCCTGTGTCTCTGTATCCCTGTGTCCCCATCTCCCCATGTCTCTTTTTCCCCATACCTCCCTCTCCTCAGACCCTTTT
>NW_010162896.1:1370-2766 GCF_000695765.1 Mesitornis unicolor
ATCCCCACGTCCCCAATGTCCCCATGTCCCCATGTCCCCACCTCTCGATGGCCGCCCAGATCTCCATGGCATCGTCACGGTAGTGGTAGTTGGGGACATGGGTGACCCCGCGCCGCTCCATGTCATCGGGGACGCACAGCTCCGCGTAGGTCAGCGCTGCCACCCCCCGGGCCACCAGCTCCAGTGTCCCCTCACGCCCCACGGCCGTGGCCTGGTGGTGCCACCACCCCTCAGTGTCCCCTTCCTGCGCCCCCAGGACCCACATCCATGGGGGACCCACTGCTCAGGTGTCACCAAGGGGGTCCAGGTGACACCAAGGGGGACCCAGGTGTCTCACCCCCATGTCCCACCCACCAAGGGGGACCCAGGCCTTCGGGTGCCACCAAGGGGGGGTCAAGATGTCACCAAGGGCCCGCGGTGTCCCCAGCACTGACCTGGTCGATGATGCCCCCGGGGTTGAGCAGCGTCTCCCGGGCCAGGATGTTGATGTGGAACGTGAAGCGGCAGTGGGGGAGCAGCAGCTGGGGACATCGGGGTCATTGGGGACATTGGGGTCATTGGGGTCATTGGGGACATTGGGGTCATTGGGGTCATTGGGGACATTGGGGTCATTGGGGTCATTGGGGTCATGAGGGTCATCATGGGGACAAGGGTCTTTGGGGTGCAGATTTTTGGGTCCCATTTTAGGGTCCTGTTTTGAGGTCCCATTTTTGGGTCCCATTTTTGGGGTCCTGTTTTTGGGTCCCATTTTTAGGGTCCCATTTTTTAGGTCCCATTTTTTGGGTCCCATTTTGGGGTCCCATTTTTTAGGTCCCATTTTTTGGGTCCCATTTTGGGGTCCCATTTTAGGGTCCTGTTTTGAGGTCCCATTTTGCAGTCCCATTTTAGGGTCCTGTTTTTGGGTCCCATTTTTAGGGTCCCATTTTTTGGGTCCCATTTTAGGGCCCTATTGTGAGGTCCCATTTTTGGGCCCTACTTTTGGGGTCCTATGTTGAGGTCCCATTTTTTAGTCTCATTTTAGGGTCCCATTTTTTAAATCCCACGTTGAGGTCCCATTTTAGGGTCTGTTTTGAGATCCCGTTTTGGGGTCTCATTTTTGGGGTCCCATTTTCGGGGTCTCATTTTCGGGGTCCCGTTTTGGGGTACCTGTTTGACGGGGTGACTCGTGGGCAGGCGGTGGGTGGCGACAGCGAAGGCCTCCCCCAGGAAGTGGCTCTGGAGCAGATGCGTCACCATCTCGTGCAGGGTGAAGTGGGCCCCCCGCACCCACAGCTTGGCCAGGGCCCAGCCCCAGGGAGCGTCCTCAGGGGTGAAGATGGGGGCGTCGGGGCCCGGGTGCTGCGACAGCTGCGGGGGGGGACACGGGGGTCAGTGGGGACATGGGGGGACATGGGGA
>NW_010162897.1:0-33121 GCF_000695765.1 Mesitornis unicolor
TTAAAAAAAAAATTACCCAAAGGTGTATTTTCCAACTTTTTGTGTCTGATATATAAATAAATGTACTTGCCCCAAGTCATTAGAAAATAACTCTCTGATATATGTGGAGAGTTGTATCTTTGATTTGCACAAATATAAACAATGGTCACTAAGTATAAAAGAGAAACCTCATATTTTTAACTGGAAACTCTTCCATGTAGGAAAAACATAACCATTCTAAATTTGGGTTTATGGAGTTCTAATGCTTGTGCTTTCATTAGAAAGAAAAATTGCTTGTCCTTTGAAATGGACAAGCTCTGTGGAATGTGGCTGAGTGGTCTCAGGGCAATCTTTGATTTGCTTGTTGATGATAGTTAATCAATGTCCACAGCATCACATATATCCCAATTCTAGATTAAAATTAACTGGTTTGGTGTTAAAATTCCTGCTCGTTCATGAAGTACTTCAAATGGAAGTAGTGATATTCCCTTAAGATACATTCATCTAATTTTCTTTGCTTTAAGTTACAGACTTGATGATAGATGTTGGTAGTGCATTCTAAATCCTTGATATTTCCTAAGTGGAAAGTATCAAGAAAACTGTTGAAACCTAGTATTAGATACAGGTTTCTATGCATGGTTTCTGAACTAACGTTTGTCAGAGCAAGAATAAGTTTGAAAGATTTTGCTTGCAAATGATAAATATAGGAGCATTTTCCCACTTAGTCTCTCGAAGAAGTAGTGAAGAAATCAAGCGGGATATCAGTGCACCTGATGGAGCATCTCCAGCATCTCTCATGGCAATGGGTACCACCTCACCACAGCTGTCACTCTCATCTTCTCCTACCGCATCAGTAACCCCTACAACCAGAAGTCGAATAAGGTAAAAGCCCTTTTTTGTGGTGCACTGAAGTGTGTAAATTTCATAGCTGTCTTTCTGTATATATTTAGTATGTAATACTGGCTCTAAGACTGCTGACTCTACTGCCACCCATACATAATGGTCTTCAGCAATCTTTGAGAGCTTTAGAAAGTGTTTCCTGCAGCTCAGCATTTTTTTTTAGAGTTAGACCAGAAGGTCTAGACTAACTTAGCGCTTACGAGGTTAATACCAAAACTTTATGTTCCACCAGAAGAACAAGCTAAGTCATGTCACTAAATAATAGCTTCATATCAGTTCAAAATACTGTGGAGCCAAAAGGGAGCTTACAGCATACTGAGCAAATCTTTCAGAGTGACTTGGACCCAGGGAGACAATGTGATAAACCTTAACTTTTGTAATCACAGCAAAGATGAAAAGCAGCATGACTAGGTCTTAATTCCAGACACTGCCAAGTCTCCTAAATAGGTGAATGGGCCTGAGTTATTTGTCCCACGGATGAAATCATAATGCAAGTCTAAGTAACAAATGGCCAGGCAACCTCCTTTCATTTGTAAGATAAAAAGATAAGTCTGTGATAACTTTAAAATTTTTCCTGTCTGTAGTGTTTTCGGTCAAAGGCCTCCAAAGTGTCTTAAGCCTCACGTTATGCAAGTGAAGTATGTGCTCAGCCCTGCTTCATAGATTGGGAAACTGGCAGACAGAGGTTAAATGACTCTCTCAAGACCATTTAACACAGGGCTTCCTGGCAAAGCTTTTGTACAGCAGAGATATTAAACCTTTAATGTTCTGAGACATTTGCAATGTGTAATAATTACCTTATAAAGTTGTAAAGTTATTTATAGCTGTGGGTGCTATTGCAAATTATTTCCATGAAATCAACTGAGACATGCCTCAGAGCTGCTATCTTTTCACCGTGCAGAAATTAAACTGAGTTTGGATCTGTGGATACTTTACCAGCAGCAATTAAAATTGTGTGTGTTAGCACCTGAATTTAGACCAAGTACATCCAGAAATGAAAGAGACTAAACCAGCTGTATATGAACTTTGAAATGGTAATGTATAAAATTGCATAGATAACGATGTGGCATTTCATGGTAAAATTCTGCAGTTATAATTCTGATATCATTACTATGCGGCCCGACCATTGGCTGCAATGCTAACCACTACAAGAAGAATCTGCAGCAGTGGGGGTGTGGTGATGAACACGCTCTTTGAAACTGTCCTCAGAACATCACTGCTGGACTTCAGTTTGTTATGTGATCAGATTTCTATTTTTATTTCCCCTACCTTTTTCTGAAAGCTGTTGTAAAATAAACAGTTATTGCTATAGTTCACTACAACAGATATCTGCAGTTTACTTTTCTCTGTTCTAGTTGAAACTTCATTGCCTCTTTGATTGATACAATTGACCTAATACACTGACTTGTAAGATTTATATGTCAAACCTTTTCTCATTGTCCCCATACAACTTAAGCTAATTTATTTTCTTCAGCATTGTTTTCATAACTGAGAACCTGATATAGACTGTGTACTCTTGCTGGAATTTGAGAACAGGCTGTACAGATCCCTCATGGCTAAACAGTATGTTTAGCGTAAAGAGAGGGAGCTTTTAATTTGAGTTCTTGTATGCTGTCCCAAATCTCTGTTCTAAAGTTCTTGTAGCATTGCATAGTCTTTGTTGTAGATTGAATATGCAATCCCCCTTGTTACTTGTTTCAATCGCCGATGTAAAAGAAAAACAAAACACACACACCAGTTTGGGTTGTTGAAATATGTACTGATTTAAGAACTGAAGTACAGAATTTCTTGAAGCATCATTCTGGCTGTGTGGTGCCTATGAAGTTTAGATACAGTAGCCTATTCATATAATTTATTTCATATTTAAAATACACAATTAGCAACTTCCTTGGCATGTTAAATATCTCTGAGATTAGCATTTGGGTTTGAGGGCTCACACATCTATCTGATGAAGGGCACTTACTGTTTCCTGTTTATTATTCTGCTATGCATGTATTTTCATAGATGTTTCAACTGTTATCTCTTTATAAGCAACTTTGAGATCTTGCCACCTGTATTTCAGAGAAGACTGACCTGGCAAATTGCCATACATGTAGTTAAGATTAGTGCCTTAGCACATTTCGTTGTATGCTGGCACCTCTTATCTTCTTCTGTGCATTGAGTGGCAGATGGTGATAGGTAGAACAGTCTCTGGTGTTCTGCCGGTAGCACACGTGCATTAAGTAATCCACGTTCCGTGGATGCTTTCTTTTCCCCTAGCAGGACCTGGGGAATTAGTACCTGTAAATCTGTGGCAGAGAATCCACTGAAAATACTTTGTTTTCACATTCCACCTCTCTTTCCAGTCACCAGATGAATTGTAAAGAACAAAGAGCTGAAGATTTGAGAGTGAATGTATACGATCTGTATGTCTTTTTGGAAATACCTCAAAGGAGTAATTTAGGGTATCATCTTTGTGGATGTTGTGAAAATCTTTCTTAGAGCTCCATGGATATCTTTAAAATTGACGGATGAGGAAATCTTTGCACTATGGATTGACTGTTAGCTATCTCACTTTAATTTTCCAAATAGAAATTATTAAAAATAAGAACAACTGCTGGCACACTTTATGTCCAATAACTAAGCTTCATAATGGTGTAATACCTACTTCTTTTGTCAAAGACTGTTTGCTAGAGTATCTATAGAAATACTGAGTCGTGTAATGAGGCCACTACAAAAGTATTAACCTCTGTAATACATATTTTTTAATCTAAGCACTCGTTTCTGAAGCCTGGTAAAGAGATGCTTGTAACGTTAACACCTGTGAAAAATGACCAACTTGGATATGATGGTTCTTTTCTTCCCGAATCTTTCCTTAAAGAAAAAAATGCTTAAGATAACTTGACAGACAGGAATTGAATTTAATTCATAGCTTTTATTGTGCCAGTATATCAAATGGCAGATCAGCCTAGTTAGATCTACCCCCCTCTTCTTTGAGTACTCCAGATCTCAAGCAAATGTTCTGTTGATAATGCCATGCTGCTAATTCGCAAACTTGTTTCAAGGTGACATTTGTAATCAGCCATGAGATGCAAAACAGATAGATAGCATCAGCTTATTCTCTTTCTAAATACAAAATAAAGTCACTTGAGTTAGCTTAATGGTTCGAGCTGGAACTTAGTGTGTTGCGAGTTTAATTTTCTGAACTATTAGAAAAAATATTACTGAGGTTGAAAGACTTAATTTTTTTTAATTTATCTGAAGGAAAAAGAAGGATGATTTGCTAATGAAATTACTCAAAAATAACTCTTAAGTCTCTGTAGGTATTTGTGTGTATTCTGTTTTTCAGTCAGTAGTGCTGTACCATACTATTTTCATTAGGAGAATGCATCCTTTTTTAAAAGCTTTTACAATATGTATTTCTGTTGCAAAAGATGTGTTAATAGCTCTGAGTTGCACTTTTGCCTTGTTCCTAGGGAAGAAAGGAAAGATCCTTTGTCTGCCCTAGCAAGAGAATATGGAGGATCCAAGAGAAACGCCCTGCTGAAGTGGTGCCAGAAGAAAACAGAAGGCTATCAGGTAAATGTAGAGCTGTTTAATGTGGAGTACTTTTAGCTGCAACACATTAGAACCTGCCAATGGCATAACCCAAGCTGCTCCACAGTTGACTGCATAGATTGCAGTGGCACTGGTATGTACTGTACTCTCTTGGAACACATGCTACGAGTCCTAACCTAACTAACATTAATAGCTCTTTAGTCACTTTGCTCCATGACAATAGTAGCTTTTTTCTTAAGGGGGCAGTTGACCTCCTGTTGAGGCACTGTAAATAATCCTTTTACAGGCCTTTTACAGATTGCACTTTTGAAACTGTAACTGAAAGTGTAGCAACTTAAGGTTTAAATTAATGTTTCCCAAACACAGTTAGAGTACCATTTCTTGGATTTCAGAGATATTTTTTGGATAGGTAATTAGTGTAAGGGTTTTTTTGGTCTTTCAATACGCTCCCATTTAGTCTCTATTTAGGGAAATTTTGTTTTGTCAAGGTTGCATTGTCTTGCATTTTGAACTTGGCTTTCTGCTGTGGTTTCAGAGTTTTTTGTTGGGTTTTTTTTTTTTGGTTAATCCAAATGTTATCAGAAGTCAAAAAAACTAACAAGATAGCTATCCAGAGTCCTCCTGATTACATTATTTTTTCAAAAGAATAGTGGCTTCAGCAAACTAAACCAGGATGTTAATAGTCTGACTCTGATGTATTTGTTTGGTTAACTTGTATTGAAAGTGTTTGGAGTTCCCAACACAATCCTCAGTTTAAGAACTTTACTCTTTCCATGACTTGAGACTCACAATGTAGGAGGAAGTTGGAAGCCGCATAACAGGATGATCGGCCATCCATAGGAAAAGTCGTCTTTCAGTACAATGGACAGGCTTGTGATATCAGCCGTCCCCCCTCTTCCTGCAGCACGTCTAGTACTAAACTGTGCTATTTCTGAGGATAAGCTTCTTTGTGGAAAGAGCGTTTCTCCTTCCCCACATTTAAAAAAGGCAGGATGTTTTATTTCTTTATAAATCCTCTAAAACTGAATGCAAAAATATTTTCCCATATTGTCTTGAATTGAAAGGTGAATTTGACAGCTTCCTTATCTGGTTAGGAAAAGTAATAGAAAGTATTCCATACTTTTCATTCTAAAGTTGTGTGCACATACAACAGCATGCTTTTGTTTATATAGACTGCTGCTTATAGTTACTTGCGTTTTCTAAACACTAGTAGAAGAATAGGCTTTGAGACTTACTGTACTTGCTTCAACAACTGTAGTATGGTTCTCTCCCTCTGTTGCTACTGAGAAACCATACCATATAGCATCTGTAGAACCAATGCATGCCTTCTTTTGAAAGAGTAAGATAATATCAGGAGGTTATATTAAATTAGTTTTTGGAGAAGAATGTCTTTTGCTTTAGACACTCATTTTTCATTTTGGTGTACAAAATTTGATTACTTTCAGCATCTGCTGAAATTAAACTGTGTTTGAAGACCATGTTAGTAGTGTTCTAAGGTTTTAAACGTACTTACATTGTATTAACTGTGAATAGCGCATATCCAGCTTTCTGGTGTCTCAACAGCATTATCAATAGCAGATAAGGATCTTTGTGGGTTTTTTTTTCTTTAATTTGAAGCTTCACTTAGTTTTAATTTTATTTTAAAACTACGAATTCAAAACTGACGAGCAGTAAACAAGCATCCGAATAATGACCATCTCTGTCCCTACTACTTAAGGTACTCTAGCTCTCTTCCTCCTTCCCTGTCACCCAAATACTGACAGGGTACCTCTTCTTACTTTCAGCTCCTCCTACTGTCTTATACTCTGCTACAGTTCCCTTTTATCCCCAACTTTTCCCATCGTTACAACTTCTACTTTTCTCCTATATCACTGTTTGCTTTAGTTTGGCTTAGCATCTGAGCAAAAGCCAGCACATGCTTTTTAGAGGAAATAATTTCAGCTGTTGGTGTTTCATAGAGAAGACAGAACCATGCACATTTTGTTAAATCCCCATTTCTAACTGCTGTGTTTGCTTTTGGCGTTATTTTCTCTTTCATTTCTGGGATTGTATTTTGCCCTGGATAGTAGAGAATAGTTGAATTTCTGGTTTATACATGGACTAATAATTACCAATCACACAAATATCCAAATACAAATCTTAATTTAATTTTTTTAAGTGTACAGAGTTATAGGTCAGCTGCCAGTGACTTAAAAATGTTAAAAACAAGGTATGATGTAGTTGGCTTGCCCTTGTTAATGAGCAGCAGCAGCAGCATACGACTGAACCTTATTCTCTTTGTAGGCCAGCTGTAGTTCCTGTGCTGCTTTTTTTTCCATGCGTTGAAAATACTAAAGAAAAACAAAACACAGCAAAACACACCAAGATCTGTACTGTTTCACAGAGAGGTTTCCTTTATTCACAACATATTTGTGGAGAATACAGTGCTACTTAATTGCTTGGTACAACTAGGTTGTTTGGGGTTTTTTTGACTGCTCAAGTAAAATAGAAGAACTTCTGCTCTCCTGTCCCCTCTAGGAAATTACTTTCAAGCTTTTGATTAAAAGTCTTAAGTGCCTCTGCTTTAGAAGCCTGAAATTTTGTGAATACTGAGTAATTCAAAGATGACCATGTGGTGAAACTCTTAATTGCAGTCCATTGCAGTGGAAAGATTTTATTTCAGTCCCTTCACACACATTTACAGACATTTATGCCAAACTGCGCTTTCTACCTCTGACAAATAGTTCCACATAGCAGAATTTGTAAAAGTACCTTAAGACTAATAGGTAATACCTAACCTTGTTAAAAAACTAAACTAAGTTACTTCATTGTGCGGTTTTCTTGATTTATCCAAGCAAACGTGAAAGGCAGTAGTAATGAATAGATTTCTTGAAATGTAGTTGTTATAAACAATATTTAACTGTGTTCCAAATTATTTTTTAAAGAGTGCTTCAATAAAAATAATAAGGTTAAAATAATCAATGAAATTAAGATAAATTCTTACTGATGTAAAAGCTGGATGGCTTTTCCCCTTACTATACTGTTGCTTTTAATACACATGCTGTCTGAATATTGTTTGCAAGCAGAATTTCTCCTTGAAGCTTAGGTTTGGAGAATGGTGACCTGCAGAAGGTCATTGCAGTACTACCAGCAGGCAGGTTCTGTATTAACTTTCATCTAGGGCCTGTTCAGTCTAGACAGCATTGCACTCACTGTTACTGAGTTTAATTATATTCAGGGCTGAGCAGATCCCTAGGCCTTGAAAGAGGAAAGTTGCTCTTTTAAGATAAGGATGGGTTTTTTTAAGCATTTAGATAAAAAAGGAGCAAATCACCTTTAGTTTTCAGATGAACAGGCACAAAATAGTTGAAGTTTGGTTATGTGTTAGCTGACATACTGATTCAGAGTACAGTGCCAATTGCTGCATTTTCCAGAAAGAAGAGAATCCTCTTGGATCCTCTAAAATATGTGCAGTGTCATAAAATTGTCATAAATTCCAGATATCTTCAAAGCATAAAGTAACCCCGTCCAGCTGTTACGGAGCATTTATCCTAGCAGGAACACAGCTACTTTCATTCTGAGTATACAACTCATCAAAGTCTAAAAAAGGATATGAGCATGCATGTTTCATGTTAAAAAGAGGACCATTAAACAGGATATGCACATCCTTACCCATTCTTATCTACAGCAGTATTTCAATTTCTTTTCCATTTTTTGTCAGTGTTCTGAGAGATAATTCACTTCCAGAAGTCTGGCACCAAAAAAGCAATTGTGAGAAGACAGTAGCGAGAATAGACTGAGTTTGGTTTTTAACCTTACTTTAAGCTTTCCTTGCTTCCTAATTACAGATTGTGGTACCTGTCCTCTAATTCATGCAATGCTGCTTTTTTCTGGAAAGATCACCTAATTTTTTATTGCCTATACAGATCAAAGCTACATGTCTTACAAAAAAATTAAAACTTATTATCTACATGACAGCAAGAAACAATAAAGTTGTCTGGTGATTGAGCAGTGTGGTTCTGTATGGATGTATGTGTACCTAACGCTGTGCTGAGTGCACCTTGGGATCGAGCAGTGCTTTCAGACGTACTGAAGTAATACATGTAGAATAACAAAGCTAAAGGTGAAAGATGGTGTGGGTTGCTTTTTTTAAACCTGTTCTTATATACACGTGTCTTTGTCAACACTAAGCTAGATCATATTCTATTCAAAGTATTATATGAATTTTTTTGAAAGCACAAAAAGAGGACAAGACTTTGTTCTTCTGTAAGGCTATGTTCAAATAATGCTTCCAGGGTGTGCATGCTTCCCCTGGTGCTGTCTGGTTGATTCATCAAAGTAGTCAGGCTGCCAAAACACTTCTCTCTTTGGTTTAAGCTGTGATGCTTTAGCCAAAAATTGTTGAGTTAAGGAAGGACATTCTTCCTTTTTCTGTTTGGAATGGATTCTGATACAAGAAAAATGTCAACTTGTTAGACTTAATTACAACAAAACTTAGAATAAATTATGAACCTGTCTGTATCTCTTAAGTGCTTCAGATGTTAATGTCTGAAGCTATTATTGGGTTTTTTTGAGAATGACTGCTTCTTTTACGGTTCTTTTTTTTGTGCCAAAACTGAAAAGTAACATGTCTTTGGTATGGAAAGAAACATTAACAGTCAATATTAAAGGATTTTGATGGTTTATATTTGTCATTTACTGCCTTTTCAGAAGCTGGGATTGAGGAGGCAGTAGTTGGGACTGCTGTTAAGTCTATTCCAGAAATAGTTTTACGTTCTCATCTATTGCCAGAAGTATTGGTACCCTCAGCTTTAATCTGTGGTTTGAACATCAGTGAATCCTGATTCAATGGAGCATGGACAGCAGTGATTTTGTAGTTTACTTTTCTGATTTTTCTAAATGAATACTCTTTTATGTGTGTATTTGTCTTTAAAAGCTTTTAGAAGCTTGTTAATAGTAATTTTCTGCCATGGGAAGAAGCCTGCCAAGGTCTGTATACTCAAACCTCAAATCTTGTTTTAATGGATTAATATATTATAGTACGGGATCATATTAATGCTTTTGATTTCTCAGCCCACTTATTTCATTAAGTAATACAAGAGACACAGAGACACAAGTTTTTATTTTCTCCATGTCCTAACTCATTTGTGAGCCTAACTGAGTTAGTATGTGGGAACCTCTCCTCCTTGTGCAGAGCAAGGGAGAAATAGCTGCTCTGCAGAATGTTCCCCTGCCCAAATTATGATATATATAGTTCAGGGAGATTGAAGACAGCTGTGGATATGTCCACTGAAGAGAGAGTTAAAATAACTTTGTTCTTACAGTTTCTAACTTAAAGTTAGAACTGTTTTCTGTAGTTGAGGGTTTTTTGGTGTTTGCAGAGGTTTTTTTAGCTGTGGAGTTGGTTTTTTATGGGAGGGAGAGTTGAGGGGTAAGAAAGTTGAATCACTGGGTTATAATAGTTAATATCTGGTTTTTTCTTTTTTAAAAAAGGTCATTTCACTATAGAAGATCCTCAGTTAATTTAGGATTATTACAAAAGCAGTATACTGCTTTTTTAGCACTATACTGGCTAAAAACATGTTAAAATTGTGAATTCTAGAAAAGTCGTAGGTTGGGAGAGACTGTAGACTGGTGTGATGCAGAGCCCTGTTAAGCAGTCTGGAACGTTTCCAGTGAGGGAGATTCCTCCACTTCCCTGGGCAATCCATTCCAGTGCTTAATTGTTTCACGGTGAAGACTTTTTTTCTTATATCCAGACAGAATCTTCCTGGAAAGAGGTTGTGCCTCTTGTGTCTTGTCCAGTCACCATGTGTCCTTATGAAGAGAGTACCTCCATCTTTTCTGTAATTGCCTTTTAGGCATTGGAAGACTGATTACATCTCTCCTGGATCTTCTTTATGCTGAATAAAGCAAATTCCTTCAACCTTTCTTCAATCTGTCAAGTTCTCTAACCATCTAATAATCTTGGTAACTTTCTGCTGGCCTCTCTTTTATTCTTCAGTGACTACTTTGAACTGGGGGGACCAAAGCTTTATACAGTAGTCCAGATGTAGACTGACAAGGGTCCAGTAGAGTGCAAGAAGCCCACCCCTTGAGCTGCTGGTCGTGCTCTTAGTGCTGCAGCTCAGGATACGGTTTGCCTTCTTTACCGCAACGATGCACTTCTGATTCATTATCAATCCAGTTCATTTACTGTTTAACCACTATTGTAATTCAGCTTAAGCTGGTGGATCATTTTGTTCCTATTACATTTCAACCTTGTTTCAGGAAGAATCCTCTTACTCTTTTTTATTATGTGAGCGCAAGGGAGTATTCATTTTGTGCTCCTACTCTGCACTTTGCAGCTCAATAGAAGTTTGAGTCATGCTTGAAATGTTTTTTGGTTGTGGATCAACCAGGGTGTTCGCCTACCATCTTTCCCCCCTCCCTTTCTTTGTCATGGCTGTAGAATGGACCATAGAATTTGGTCTGATTATGCAAAATGTTACATTCTTATGTCTCTAGAAATGTCTTTAAAAATCCTAACTGTTTTCTGTTCCTGGTTGGAAAGTGTCTTTCACAGATTTTCTTACGACAGCAGCCTGTTGCTTAGCTCCCTTTGTTGGAATTTCCTTTTTTCAAAAAATCTCTCCCAAATACTAGAGTTAATTTCACTGCCATCCTAAGTATTAAAAATTATTAGACAAGGACTGATAAGTCTCCTTCTAGTTCACCTATCTTTAGAAAGACTTATTCCTCATTTGACAATCTATCTGAAATTATGTCTTTCAGTTGCTTTAATACTTTGCGGTCTGAAATGGCTTGAAGAAAAAGTCCCGATTAGATTCCAGCAGATTTCTCTTCATAGAGCCAATTACTTAATAGAAGCAGTAACAAAGAAGAAATTATGTCAGAGATTTTAGGCTGATGTTCTGTTTACGGTAATTTCTTTGAGAAATAAGAGCTTAATGCAGGATTGATTTCATTATACTGACCAGGCTTTTTCAAAAAACCACAAGTAGTTAAAAGCATTTGGGAAATAAAATTGTGCTGTATTTAAATGTGCCAGTTATGCGCTCAAAGCCTACATCAAAAATTAAATTTTCAGTTTAAATTACAATCTGTTTAGTTCAGTTTAAATTACAGTCTAGATTTGTTTTTCAGTGTCTGACCAATATTATACTTTTTTAGTCTGAGCGATAATAATAATTCATAATGCTCAGAGCAATTGGAAGCAGAAAACAGTCCCTTTTAATTGTTTCCTTCCGTTGTATTTAACGCAGCTTCTCTGGATGCATTAAGATTCTTGGATGATGGGTTTGTTTTCTGCTTGTTGTCTTAATAATAAAAGCTGGACCCTGCAGGAAGATTTAGAAAATCGGAGTATTCCAAGTTCTTTTTGAGAACCACCCAAACTTGTAGGTGAACTTTTTAAGTGGCCCTTTTTTCCAGTGTTTGTATTCAAAATTCAACATTCCTAATGGTCCTAATATTTAAAGTGAAATTTTTACTTTATACAACTATAATGTTTAAGGGAAGATGACTTTCTCTTGCTCAGTTTCCTTTACCATTTTCAGCATAACTTTATCCTGTTCTTCTTGCTCACACGTTGGGGTGAAGGAATATATTTACAAAACTGAAAAATGTCTCTAGATTTTGGAGGTGAGTTTTTTCTGTCATGTGAAGAGTTCTGTCTATGCTCCGGTTGTTCTGTAGGTCTGTTTTCTAGTGCATCCAGACTGTTTTGTTACTTTGCAATATCTTTTTTCATATTTTGGAGCTGAAGTCTTCCTCATCCACAGGGCCAAACCTCAGGTCAAACCTTTAGTTTGCAGAAGAGGAGACTGAGGGGAGACCTCATTAATGTTTATAAATATATAAAGGGTGAGTGTCACAAGGATGGAGCCAGGCTCTTCTTGGTGACAAACAATGATAGGACAAGGGGTAACAGACACAAACTGGAACACAGGAGGTTCCACTTAAATTTGAGAAGAAACTTCTTCTCAGTGAGGGTGACAGAGCACTGGCCCAGGCTGCCCAGAGAGGTTGTGGAGTCTCCTTCTCTGGAGACATTCAAAACCCGCCTGGACGCCTTCCTGTGCAACCTCATCTGGGTGTTCCTGCTCCGGCAGGGGGATTGGACTGGATGAGCTTTTGAGGTCCCTTCGTCCCTAACGTTCTGTGATTTTGTGTAGGTTCTGATGATCTCATACATTTGTATTGTATTTTCTCATTTTGATGAATGCATTCTTGCCTCTTGATGTCCATTCTGACTGTTGTAAAGATCGCTATTGCAGCTCACTGCTTGAACAGTATTGCACTGTTTGCTTCTCCTTTCTCTGTGCTCCCTCGTTTCCAATGTAAGCTCTTGTTCTCACTCTGAAGGCTGCATGCCCGTCCAGTTTCTCTTTCAGTACTGAGATCTCATCTGTGCTTCAGTGATGCTGATGTTTAGGTTGAAACTTTTAAATTTTCAAACAATTATTTTTGTGCTTTGTCTGAAAAGTGTGGAGCAACCTAGGGGAGAAAAAAGACATTTTAAGCTCTGTGCAACAAGGTAATATCAAACTTTATTTTGTTTGTACAGTGACTGGTGACTGGCTTTAATGGACTCCTGGTCTATGAAACAGTATATTCTGCAATAGTACCAATTCAACAGGTACTTGTTGAAACTATGTCCAGCATTAAGTCACTAGAGTGCAAACTGGTATGTTAGAAACTGTTCATCAGATTCAGCAGTGCTTCAGCATTCCTTGCTACTTTGATAAGAAATATCATATCCATCCTTGTAGTCCTGAGACTTAAAAATTTGCTAATGCTCTTCAGTAGCTTTAACTCCTGTGACTTATTTTTTTTTTTAAATATTTTGGCTTGATCCACACATGTATGTCTGAGCAGATCTGTGTTTAACTTAACTGTGACAATGCCAGTATACATCTTTGTCTGCCCTTTCCACATCACTTGGCCATCCTGGGGAAAGAGGGAGAATATTTCAGCCAAGGGGTAAAAACCAGGACCGAGTTTTTCTCCCTTAGTAGGTTGTGTAGCAAAGGAAACATGATTGTTTAATGACAGTTTAATAACTAGCTTGCCACAGATGACTGTGACAAGAAAAAGCCCTTCTCCCTACCTTTATCCACCTTATTGCTACAGATGTGATCCTAAGGCATTACTGAGGTGGGGAAAAGTAACTTTGTAAATAGACACAAGTAGGAATTTATTTGCTTTAACAGTCTGATATTTTTTCCCTTTTTTTCCTTAAAGCCTTGTACTGTATGTTGCATTTGTTTGCCTAATTCAAGTAACATTGAAAAAGTTTTAACCAAGCATTAATTTAAATCCAATTTCCTGTCTTTCTTGAGGAGAAAGAAGAGAGAGCTTCATATTTTTTTTTTGCTTTTGCTTTTAAATTTTCCCACCCCTGTGGCTTGAGGAAGCTGTGTGAGGAACATGTTCCCACAGACTGGGGGTCTCCAACAATGACATTTCCGCTTGCAAGCAGGCAGCAGGACGGCAGGCGAGGCTCAGACCACTGCCCTGGGCATTGTGAGCCCGAGCACGTACGCTTACGTCACCAGAGCTTGAACCTGCATTTGGTGGACTTTGTATAAAAAGTGCTAAAGCTGAGCAGGAAACGGAGATTTCCCTCACATTCTTCTTGAAATTGCCTTTGGTTTTGTTTTTTTCCTCTGTTGGAGAGGATTGCAGTTGTTTTCCATTTGTAATCCAAATCCTTGGTTTGACAAGAAATACAAGTGCCTTCGTTCTCTACCTGCATGGCACAGTCACCCTGATTTGGGGTGGGAGTTTCTGCACTGGGAATGACAAGTTTTAGTGTCTTGTCAGAGACAGGTGATGACAATTAAATTACAGTCAGGTGAAAGATGGACTTGTGTGAGTGTGTTTCTGCAGTTCTGTGGCTGGAGGTTACAGTTCCTGCTACATTAACATTTTAAAAACCACGTAGGGGAACTGTTTAGCTTCTGCTTAAGCCCAGTTAAGTGAGTTAGATATTAAAGCATATTTATATTTCTCCATAATGGTCTAAAAGATAAACTGTGACTTGTTATTACTGGATGTTTCTTAATTAAAGTTTAAACTGACTGCTATCCACTTAGTCTTTTTACCATTGTTTGACTGCCAACAGCCCCATATACAGTAATTTAAAAGGTCACTGAAGCGTCTTGTTCATAACTCTTTTGGACTGGGCTCTTTTTACAATAATATATACAGTCTCAGGAGATGCATTTACCGGTGCCACTGAGTTTCCTACTGGAACTAAGAGATCAAGAGTGCAAGACTGCAGTTTTCAATTTCAGTTTCAATCCCAGAGATAATGATTGCCTCCAACTGTTGATGTTAAATCTGTTGGAACCTCTTTATTTCCACCTGAAACTTAATTTTTGTTTGTGATCTTGCTCATATAAGTCTCTGTATAGAAATGGTTTGTTTAGAAGAGAAAATACTTGTCCTCATCAGTTAGAAATTTCATCTGGATATTAATGCAGAAGAGGCAGAAAAGTATAATCTTACATTAACAGAAATACCACCACATGTTATGTCTCAGGCATTTTAGGCACACATCTCTAACTCGTTTGCTTTTCTATCTTGATGTGTACAGTTGTACAAAATCTGTACTATTAAGCTCTCTAGCACAACGTTTTACATCTTTTAACACACATGTTTTGCACTTTTTTTTTGGGGGGGGAAGGGAGGAGGAAGCTTAATATTACCTGGGATTAATGTACTAGATCAGTGACCTTATCACTAGTTTGTTGTTGTTGTTGTTGTTGTTCTCTGTAGTAGTGGGTTTTGGTTCCTTACTGTAGAACTTTAGTATTAGGCTGTTTGCTTTCTCTCCCCATTTCTTCAAATGTATTAAAAAACAAAAACAAGAAACCCAAACAAACAAAACCCCACAAGTGTTAGTGGATTGGTAGAACTAATACTTGTTAGATTATTATTTTAATATTGTTTATATTTTTTTCCCTTCAAGAATATCGACATAACAAACTTCAGCAGTAGCTGGAATGATGGCTTGGCTTTCTGTGCAGTCCTCCATACTTACCTCCCAGCACATATTCCCTATCAAGAATTAAACAGCCAGGACAAGGTACGACATTAAAAATCCCATTCCTGGGACTGTGATACTACATAATTAATATGGGTTAATAAAGAAAAATCAACAAATTTGACTTCTAAACAACCCAGTATTCCTAGGAATTGTAATTGAAACACTTCAAACTACCTTGCTGCTACTCTGATAACTTCCATTTGAAACAAAAGTAGCAGCATTACTATGAACATGCTTAACACCACTTTCTTATGTTTGAAGTAGTATTTCTTTGGTTTCTAACATGTTTTTATATCTCGTGCAGAGAAGAAATTTCACTTTGGCTTTTCAGGCAGCTGAAAGCGTTGGCATCAAATCGACTCTGGTAAGTTTTAAATACATACTGAATGAATTACAAAAAAATCTAATTGTTCTAATTTATACTTTTGAAAGTATAAATACACTTTTTAAAGGTAGCAGCAGATGAGCTCAGCTAGAGGTTATTGCCCCTGTATGAATACTTGACTGAAAAACATAAGATACTCCCTACCTCAGTGGCTTTGTTTAATAAACCCACTGTCGTCAACAACTTAAACTTTCACGTTTTCTGCATTAAATAGTGACTGAGATACTGACCTGTAGTCCAGCAGCTGCAGCAAAGGCAACAGCGTGATAGCCTACAGCAGATAAAACTCTCAAGCTGTAAGAGGAAGATTCACCAAAGCTCATCTCTCAGTGTCATAAGAAATAATGTTAAAGGCAATGGATTTGTTTGAGACTAATTTGAGAAATAGTTATGTGATACAGTCTTCAAGAATTCATTAATTTTCTTCAGTCTCTGACCTACTTTCAAATTATTTGGGTTTTTTTGGAATTCTGGTGGTACAAATCAAGCTAAGTAATTTGTTCTTTTGCTCAGTGTATAATATGAGAGTAAAGAGTTACCTCTTAAAGCTTAGTCTTTTAATGTGTCATCATTGTAATAATTGAAAGGTTTTTTTCAGTTACTGTTTATAATAAGCTTTTCATGCAAATTTCAGCTTAAAGGAATTAATTTTCGGTAGTATAATATTTACTAGAAAAGGAAGATTTCTGAAGGTATGGAACAAGGCAGTATCCCAAGCCCTTGTGAGTAAACACAAATTCAGCTAGAATTGCCAGTATCAGAAATGATACTTAAGTGATACTTTTGTAACCTAAATTGTAACAAAGCTGCCATAGTTAGCAACTAATACAACAAAGTCAGACATTTTTAAAAAGAACACTTTCCTTGATCCTTATCAGCACTTTTACTCCCCCAGCATTGTATCTGCTGACAATGGCAGTGCAACTGTTGGGCTTTTGTACTTAGACTTTGTCAGTGATTTGAAACCTGGAAGTTCCTTACCAAGTGCTGATGTAAGAACTAGACTGTGGAAAATAACTGCAGTAATACTTGCATAATTCAGCTTTAGTCTAAATGGCTACTGTCTGTCCTCTCTTTTTGTAATATACTTAATTACAGATAGTCTAAAACAGCCAAGTGAATAGAATGGAATCTTAGAATGGTGCAGTTTGTATCCATCTTAAAGGATTTAGTATCTATTTACATGTCTACATATGCAGCGTGTACAATGTGTGTATTTCTGGATTTTTTTTCCCATGTCCATATTGCATGGATGGAGTGTGAAAAAGGGTCTGAAAACTACTGGATGTAAATAGTAGTGGTAATGTAAGTTATTTGTTCCCTGAATAAGAAAGTGTTCAGCTACTTCATGTGAAGGATTAAAAAACAGAACAAAACTTTCTCTGTTTTGAGTTTTGGAGGTTCTAGGACCCAAAGCTTATAAAATAGACCCTTGTAGTAAATAAAAATTATTAGAAACTTAGATAATTCTGTTTTCCTTTGTACATGTGTTAAAAAGGGTAGGTCAGGCTTTGTTTACCCTGCTTAAATACGTGTGAAGTGGCCTGTCTGTTACACACTGATCCCTTTGTCTCTTGGATATCCCCAAATTGGTAGGAAAGTAAACTTCCCTTTTTCTTGCCTCTTTACTCAAAAATATGTATAAAGTAACCTGAAGTTTAGTAATCTACTCTAAAATGAGATTCAGTTATTTGTTGATGCTTGACTCTTACCCTAATACAGTTTTTGAACTTTAGCTGCAATTAATACCTGGACTCCCAGCTCCTAGGTAGATTGCATTGAGTGGCGGGAGTGGTGAACACTGAAGTCTTGACTGCTCTGATTGTGCTAAGTGGGGGACAACTCATGTATGCACAGCACTAGACAATTTGATCTTAAGTCAACAGAACAGCTATCTACAGATATGCTATTCATAGCTGTTTACATTTTGTAAGCAATACAAAGATGCATGAAAGAAAACAGAGCTTTCTTCATCAGTACTTCAAATTGTGGAAACTTTACAGACTTACCATTCCCAGGAACTTGTAAAAACACTACTGCATTACGCACAAGGTTATCACTCCTGATTTTGACCAATCTGTTTTCTGTGACAGGACATCAATGAAATGGTGCGAACAGAGCGTCCGGACTGGCAGAATGTCATGCTGTATGTTACAGCAATTTACAAATACTTTGAAACCTGAAACCCGAATAATTCAATAGATCCATGGGACAGAACCAACTTGAGCTACCAGATGGAAGTCTTACTGAAATTAATCCCCATTTCACTGAAAACTGGCAACATTTGAATCCCCTCAAACCAGTGACACTACCCTGGATTGCCTCAGATTGCTTCAGCTACTAAGCCTGGAAACAACTGTATAAAAGCAAGAACTTCTTGCCACAGTGCTTGGAATAACCCAAGTTACTAAGCTATTCACATTAATTATGTAGCCTAAAGAGCCTGGACTACTTATGTGCTGCCTTTCCAGCCAGATTTCTTGAAGCTTTCTTGCCTAGGAGAGTGAGATGAATGGGTCCTCTAGCATATAGGAGACTGAATGTACAGCTACAGCTTTGAGAAGGAAAAAGATAACATGGCATCGTATTACTGAACGTTCTGTAGCATCCTGATACCACAGAGTCTGAGTATTCTATCCACAGCATATGGCACCCTGATACAATAGAGTTCTTAATGGTAATTTAGTTACTGCCTTTACAGCTATTTTTCCTCCTTCAAAATGTGCACAATATTCTAGGAAAACAAGCTTTTATTCCATAACAACAAATTAAGTGGAAAAGTGCTCTCAATACCTCGAGAAATTTGGCACAGAAGAACTTTTCATTCTAAAGCTTCATTATAAGCCTACCTCTGTCACAGTGATGTGGCTTCCACCTTTATCTTAAGGATTGTAAAGACTAGCACATACAGCTCCTGGTTTTCAGGGTACGCTATTATACTTCAAGGAATCTGTCCAACTCCCTGTGCTTCCATTATAACAGCAATGAATCAATAATCAACCCTTGTACAGCTTGTTCTTCCCCCTTTTCCTCCTCTACCTGTATAGCACGCACAGCTACCCCAGGCTTTCCTCTATAGCAATATGAGCATACGTCATGGATTTCTGTGGTAGAATTTTGGAACTTGGGATAGCATTTCCTCTGCAGAGAAGGTATTTTCAATAAGATGTAATAATGAAGTAGTTGGTCTCAAAATCCAGCTCTGACATGTTTTCTGTGTTTTTCATTGATCTTGCACATCCTCATCTGACTGACAGAAGGTGAGGTGTTCTCTGACAAGAACTATGGAGGAACTGTTGTAATGTGTATACAGCCAGTAGTCTCAAATATTGCGTGGAGATGACTCACTGTCACAAGGAAGGAATGGAGAAACTTTAGTCTGCACAACTTCTATTTTCCTAAAATGTACCTGAATCCATGTAACAGCCCTTGGGCAAAAGAGTTCAAGTGCCTTAGCGATCATTGAATTGATACATCCTGGCACTTCAGGGCCTCGTGCAGAATGTTAATGGCTCAGAAGGATTTCATATATCCATTTGTCATAAGCTGTTTATTGTAATCTTGTTTGTCAAGTCAAGGGAAGACTTCACTCTGTCATTGCTTCTGCCTCTTCTTTTTCTGATTACTTATAAGCAGTTAAGCAATAGTTGAACATCTCATTAATATTAAGCAGAAGCTTACTGTAGAAGCAAGTTCTGTAACAACTGGTATTTGTAGGCTCTTTCAACATGCTTTTTCACTGCAGTAACCCTGTTATAAAGAAAATGAATCTGCCATTCCTATGGTGCTCTTATGACTGTTAAGGACAGTTTGAATGTCATAGATGTTAACCCAGTGAATGCAGCTGTGCTTGGCATCTGTGAAACTTCATCATGGTATAAAAGCACAGATTTCACTCAAAATTATTGCCAAATCCAAAAACCTATCATCTGAAGTACATAGCCCATGTGAAGAGTAATAGTTCTGCATGTCTCTAGCAGCTAGCATTATATAAAAGTATGTGCTTACACTGATATGTGCCTGTGAGAATTACAAAAATTTGCAAAATAACTACATAATCTATGCTGAGGACCTTTGGAGAAGTTTTCAGAGCAGCAGTGTCTTATGTTCCTACAGTTCTTTAGAACCCTAGATGTAGCTATATACCCTCAGGTTATTAATTGGTACATTTGAAGAGCAAACATAATCTAAAGACAATTGTCACAAGAGAGGCTTCAGGTGAAAAATCTTCATTAACAGGTTTTTTTAGAAGTCTGAAATACTTGGAAATTCCTCTCCCATATATTTTTACTTCACTTCTTCAAATAAATTTCCATAAGAATTGGAAATACACATTACTGCTGTCTCACATTCCATGTCTTACTACTAAATTCCAGTTTTTGCCAATTTGTGATAAAAAAAATCTTCTATTCATCCTCTGAACAGACATTGTTCTCTATGATTGTCTTATTCATTGCCTTAGATTTTAAGAAAATATTTTTCTAATGAAAAGGATAGTGTTTCTTGGTCTAAATTCACTCATGACTTGTTTTGTTAAGGTAATTTGAGCGTTAAGCTGACGATCTTTTTTTTTTCCCCCTGCCCTGTCAACTTCATTTACCTGAAATGTTGTATTTGTCCTTAACTGAAATAACACTAATAGTATAACCATTTGTAAAAAGGGAAATCACATTGTACAGATTCTTTCTGTTAAAAAGATGAGCTGCTAGTCTTCAGAGAGAAGGAGAAAAGTTCTTAGTAATTGTAACAATGATCTTGTTTTGAACTTCAGAGCTCTGCAAACTTCTTGGTGTGATCTGACTGACAGACTTCTAATGAATTCCTATCTGTAAAGGAATATTGGGCTCCATTAAGAGGTTTTTTTCTATAATCATATATCTGAGCCTTTACATACAAGAATGCTGCACAGCTGTCCAAGTGGAAGTAATGAAGCAATGGAAGATCTAAACCAAACGTGATGCTCTACTGCACTCTACAACGTATTTTTTCCTGAAGGTTCAGACACCATTAAACTTTTCAAGAGGAAGGATAGCTATAGCCCTTCTGAACATGGATGATACGGTTCTGTTTGGTTCCTACTCACAGTTAATCCGAAACAGCCTGGTTTTTTGTACATATGAAGTGCAAATTTATGTTGATTTACTCTCCTTTTTTTTAATACAGAAAATATTTCTGAATGTACTAAAAAAAGGCAAATATTTTATCATCCATTAATATTACTGCATTTTAATATGTGCCTTGCAAATGCCTGTGCTGTAGTATATCAGGTTTACTCATTGCCAGCTGTAGGGGTGGGGTGGGTGACAAAATGGAGCTGTTGAACATACTGATGCACATACAGCTGTATCATCTTCCAGATCCTGTTTACTGAAACAATGCCATAGGTTAGAGAGGTCAGTTTAGAGGCAGGTGTGTATTTGGTTTGGCTCGTCGTCATCCTGATGCAAGATCATCAGCAATGAACTGAATGAACAGTTGTGGTGTTTTCTTCACCAAAAAAGAAGGGATGGGAGGAAGAATTTAATTTTGGTTAGTCAGGAAAATTCTGTCACAGGCATTTTGATATGAAATACCTAACAATAACAGAACTGAGGTGACTTCAGAATGGATTATACTTGATTTGGTTTCCAGTTGGCTTTGTTTGATCCAGTTTGATTTGGTTGTCTTGTATATTTAAATGGAAACACTAATTTAGTATCTCTGGTGTGAATCTCTAGCCCTCACAAAGACTTCTCATTTTCCCTTTTAAAACTGTGTTTGTGGATAGGTTATCCAGAATATAGTATTTAATTACAACATATTCTGATTTAGAAGTAATTTTTGTCTCTTTTGCATAAAATATATTCCTCAATTTCCATGTAGCATTTCAGATAGTTTTTTGTCTCTGACTTTGTAAAATATTTCCACTGTTGGTGGTTTTCTGTAATTCCCATTATCATGCTTTTGGGACCCCTTAAGCTGAATGAACTCAGCTTTAATGTATTGGTGTAAACTCATATTAATTTCATTGGCAGCAGTCATACTCTGCTTTTACATGCATAAGGAGAAATAAATCTGGCCTTTGCTCTAATAATACAGTACAGTGGTTTAAACTACTGAGGATCTGCCTGAAGAATTTTGTAGCTGTGATGAAAAATTCTCATTGCCATCTCATTTCTGTTAATGGTCTTGATGTTAACTTCTTACCTGTTTTTTCAGTTCCCTGATTCAGCACTTCAGACACATGGATTCCTGTGTATCTTTGTGTGCATCTCCAAAAAATTACTTTTACTCAATTGTCTCTATGTCTGTAGAGTTTTGGCCCAGGGTAGAGTTTTTATTGTAGCCTAGTTTTAAACAAGATTGTTTGGGAAGTTAGAGAGACGAACAACTTCAGGATGTTTTTCTTACTTTCTGTGTTCTGCTCGTGACTGGTGTGGGAATGCTGTCTGGTTTTCAGGTGATTTGTGACAGTATCTTCCAAAGCTGCCCTCTCTGAGTGACTGGTGTGAAGCTATGCATAGGCTAAAGTTAAGCCTTTAAAACTGTGTTCATCTGACTCATATGGTGACTTTGCTTCTTCTTTGCCTCTTGCAACTAATACAGTCCCAGCTTAACTGCAGGCTGCATCCAGCATGAGGGGCAGAAGTCTTCTGGGAGGGAATCCAGTTGTACCCCTTTACACTGTTTTTTGTGTATTGTGAGTAATACTTCTGTTGAGGTGGCCTAAGAAAAAGGATTTTAAAATAGTAGTGTTCATGTACAGACCGATTTAACTATATAGTTTGATTGTGGTCCTTCCCTTAACTTGGTAAATACTTATTTCTGTTTTATTTTCATGTTCTGCCAAGCTCTATTTCTGCCATTCCTTTCTTTAAGCTAGTGTTAGTGTATGAATACTCAGTAATATTAACCAGTGTGAGAAGTGGTATTGAAGAGTGGTCATCACCCAGGAGTTCTGGACACCGTGCTTTCCCAGGTCAGTGAGTGTTGGCTGGCAAAGCTGTTCAGAGCTTCTGAACTCTCCCATGACTTCCTTATCTCCTCTATAGCGTGTCCATCGGGTGTTCTTGCCCCCAAATTATCAACTCCTTAAGTGAATTAAGGGTTCATAGATAGCTCTTAATATATTTAATTGTCCCTATTTAGAAAGGTATCTGAAATAGTGTTTCTGCTTTTAAAGGAGTGGCTGGATGGGTTTTAAATTACTGTCTGGCTTGCTGAGCATTTCCAATCCTTCATTTCTCTGTTTTTTCTGTTGTATTCTCAATGATTTCAGTATCGGTGTTGTGGTACACTTTGTAATTGTCAGAGCCAAGATGTTAAGCATCTGAGATATGTAGCAAGTATGCTCTTGATAATTAATGCTAAATAACTTAAAAAGACCAGGGTTTGTACAGTTCTGATACCTGTCAGAGTGTTCATGTGAGTGTCTTTTTTTACCTTTATGTATTTACACGTGCCAGTTTTTGGGATGCAAAACCCTTGAACTCAGTTTGACAAGGCCGCTATCCTAGCCTCTGTAGATTAATTCATTCTGTGATAATAGAAATATTTCCTCACACTGAAACCTCAGTAAAACCCATGAATACCAGATGAGTCCCTTCCAACTGACATTTAGCTTTCATTTGGAATACTCCTTACCCTTAGGCCACTGTCTGCCACAGAGATGTACATGAAGTGCCCATCAGTTCCAGCAGGACTTGGGGATACAAAATAGTAGGGTAAACTTTTGGCAGAATATTACTGCAGTCCAATGCGATTACGCTGGTTTCGTTTTAATCCCCTATTTTCAGGGGGTTTCAGTTTAGCCGAAATCACTTACTCAAAGCTGAAAGGTGGCACGTTTGCTCTCCACTGGGAAGTATGCTTCTGTTTAATAATATTTTTATGAGATTGTATTTATGAAAACTGAAAGGAGAAATGTCATGAAGCTAGTTTTGTTGCACTTTTCTAAGGCTTTTGTATTTTGTGTAGAGTTCTAGAATATGCACAAGTTGTTTGGGAAATTCAAGGCTTAAAACTTCCTGTGTGCTAGCATAGCGATGTATTACATGCGTTTTCATTCTAGTGATATATGTATTATTTTAATGGCATGTAACTAGTGTATTTATATGGTGGTTAGGAAGCGCAGTGGACATTTCCTGCTGCAGAGGAGCCGTTGGTTCCACAGTTCAGGAACTGACCCGTTTTGACAGTAGAGTGCATTTGCAATAATGGAACAGTCAGGTTTTGTTTCTGAATGCCGTTTCAACAAATGGGGAGAAAGAGGCTCTTCTCTTTTTCATTTTTGTTGTTGTTGTTCCATTGTTGAAATTTCTCTGGAGGCTTTTTCTGGTTTCCAATTATTGCATTTGTTCAATTAGGATAATTACTTGGGAATCAGCTCAGTAAAGAGGGCACAAGTACATGTAACATACTCAAGTAATTAATCCTTGTAACTACAACATTTCAGTTTGTTAGAAACTTTTGGGTTTGCATATATTGTAAGGTCAATTTTAAAGTAGCACTTTTATACATATCTGAAGGGTTTTTTTGAACGTAAATGTTTTTTCTGTGTGTTATCTATGGAAAGAAAGTATAACACTACTAAACAAAGCATAGACTAGTTAGCCTCCAGACTGTTAGTTCACTTTAGGTCAGTAATGATCAAGAGTTGTTCAATGTGTATGAAATATATCAGTGATCCCATTTAATATTGGGCAACTCTTCAGATCAAAGTCAGAAGGGCATTAATTGGTACCCTCCAACTCTTGGGTGAGGGTACTTTCAGTTCAGGTGTGAGGCAGAATTGACAGAACAGTGTGATGTATTTTGGACTTTACAGAAGAACAGAATTTTATTGATGTCTCAGTCTAACTTCACAGCACTGTATTGAGTAAGAACTAACCTTGTTTGAGATGACACTGCAGCCAGTACTAATTCTCCTAAATAGCTGATTTCGAGCTCATTTTCCATGGCCTTTAAAGATTATGTAAAAAAATAGCGATTCTCTAAAATCTTTTCTCCTCCATCCAGCTTCCCTGATTTGTATTGGTTTTATACTCCCTTGAAACACAACTTGGCAAACTGACCTAACAGTACATGTATGGGTTTAGTAATTCTTGTTCTAGACAAGCACTTCTCTTTTTTCCAGAATCCTTTCAAATGGTTTATGTACACATTGACATTTATAGATACTTTACATCTATATAGATCTTACATAAATTTGTGTGTACATAAAACACACATGTACACCTGTGTGCATACATATATGTACATGTGCAGGTTCTTAATAAAACTGAACGTGTTGCAAGAAGTGCTTGCGTCTTGAATACTTGGGGTGGTGCATTAGCATACACAATCCTTTCTAGTGGTTTACGTACACATTGACATATGTAGATACTTTACATATATAGATCTTACATAAATTTGTGTGGTGTATAAACACACATCTATACCTGTGTGCATACATATATGTACATGTGCAGGTTCTTAATAAAACTGAACGTGTTGCAAGAAGTGCTTGCGTCTTGAATACTTGGGGTGGTGCATTAGCATACACGTTTAAAAGGTAAGGAGGAAAAAAGTTTGCTTCTGGTTAGAGCCAAGAAATACAGATTTGAGGAAAATTTGGAAGTATGTTGAAGTTGTATTTCACCCTGTTTCTGGTTTGAAAGGCACAGGCTGTTAACCATTGGAACTTAAAAGATCATCAAGCATATTTTCAGCTAAACCTTTTGGAGGACCAATATGCTTTTAGTTTGCAAGGACCACTTAAGATCTGGGCATTTACTTTCTCCATAATGTATTCTGTATGGATATTTAGTATGTATGCCTTCAATTTGCCGATGTTGCCATGTTTTCTTCTTAATTATTCATGAAATAAAGATTGCAAATAGCAAAATGTGTGTTTATGTTTTCTTGAGTGAAGCCACTACAAAAGGGAATATTTTCTTTCTGGAGGGTCATACACTGGATGAGAAGTGCATGCCAATTACTTGTGCGCACATAAACTCATGATTTTTTTGGAAGTGGTGTCTCTTTTGGTATACCAGCATACTTGACTCTTATCTACCCTCAAAGGGTTTTAAGTAAGATGGTGAATACCCTAGATAATACATACACTAGGTACGGGTTTAAGGCATCTGCTTAGCCTGTGTTGTCCTAGTCTTGAATATGAGTAACAGGGAAGGGAGTTGCAGAGATTATATTCCGTTCAGGCAACTTCTCTAATAGTTGCAGGATGAGAATTATTTCAGTGTTACTTAACCCCACCCAAGTAAGGTAATGCACGCGTGTGTGTTCGCTTACTCCCTCTCTCTCTTGAAAGGAATTGGGCTGGGGAGGGGTTGGGGACTTAATCTCTAGAACAGTTCAGAGTATTTAAAGCAGATGCCTAAAAATAGATCTTCCAGGTGAAGATAAAGACTAGAACACCTTAAATCTGATTTGGTCTCTGGTCTGATTCTGGATGGTAACTCTTTTCAAATGCTGTTTTAGAGCTTTAATTTCAAGTGCTCTGGAATAAATTTGATCCAGAGATTTGGTCTGAGCACGTATTTATTTCAAATGTTGTTGTTAAATGCACTGACTAGTATAGGTATTTTAATTCTACCTATTTCTTACATAATTTTTGGAGGTTTTGTGTGGTATTTTCTGACTGTTCAGCAATTCAGAAAGGTCTGTCTCAGTAATGTTACTCTGCAAGAAAATTTCTTGCTTCTCCTTTCTTGAGGTGAAATGTTCTTCCTGAATTAGAGTGCTTGAAGAAAACTCTTCTTAGTTGTCAAAATTAATTTTATACCCTGTTCTTAAGCATGGATCTTCACTTTTCATACTTCTTTAAAAATAAAGGTTTTCAAAATGTAGCGTAGTAAACTCGTGTCAGAAAACAGATGGTTTTGTTTTCTGTAGCAAATGCATGACAGCATTTTAGAAGTGACTTTTTCGCCTGCAATTGGCAATCTGAAGGTCAAGACAAGCAGCAAGCTGGGGCCGGGCCAGGCCTGAGGTATGGTGAAACAGGAGTGCCTGCACAGTCTGCAGGACTGCAACTCTCCTTTCCCACATCCACTGAAATAATATTCCCTAACCAAAGTTTTTTTTCATGGGTCGTCTTCCAAGTTGTCACTAGAAAATTTTGTTTAAAATGTGAAACTAGCTCCATAAATGTGATTTAAGTTGAATACAGTGAAATTAGTTAAATAATTTTGAAGGTCTTAATGTAATGAAAAACTGCATTTATATGGAATAGTAAAAGAAAAACCTGAGAAGCGACAGCAAAATAATATTCCACTGTATTACATCACAAACGCTTCTATTGGAGTTACGGTTGTTCTGCAGTTAAGCTCTGTGTAGGAGCTTGGTTAGCCTTACAGAAAAATTCAGCTCAAATTCTTATCATAAAGGGTTTCACAACTGCTTTGATCAACGGAAGAGACTTGGTTTGTGTCATGTATGTTGCCAAGAGCTGTGTGTGATTCCACAAAGTGCATGGACAAGAGGGACTCATGAAGACATAAGTTTTCCCACACACAGTTCTTTTAAAACAGAGACAATAACTTCTCATAAAAAGTTAACTCCCTTCTCCAGATGGGAAGTTATTAATAGCCAGCAGCCACTGTTACGACTTCGTTTTTTTTAAATAAAAAAAAACCCACTGAATTCTGTTCCTTTCACATTGCTCATGCTGTCTTAGCTCCCTCCCTAAGTGTTTTGTCTAGGGATTTTTTTTCAGCACTATCTTTCCTTGGGCCCTGCATTTGTGTTTTCCTGGTTCCTTAAACTGGAATATTTTCTTTTTCATCTTAGATTCTAAAGGTTTAGTGAAGTACAAAATTATTCCTTGAATTGCTCAAAGTAATGATGGTATTGTGAAAAACTCCAGTGCCTTCCAACTCAATTACTTCTTGATGCTGCAACCCAACACCTTGAACGGAGAAGTGAACTCCTTAGCGTCTCTATTCCTGGCAACTCAAGATTGGAAGATCATTTATGGTCTAATTCAGTGTTTTCTAATAACTTCCCTTCTGTTGCTTTGAAACTTGAAAAAATTTTGTCTATGAATTAAACAAATGGAAAGTAGATAAGGGACTGATGCCATCAATCCTAGTCTTTATGTCTGCCATTGCCCTCTATATCACCATGGTTTAACTAAATTCTGTTGAACTGAATTTTTGTATCTGAGATGCCCTGTTTGAAAAATAAAATATTGTGTTTTCTTAGATATTCTTGGCCCTTCAGGATTTTTAGTTCTTTGGAACCTTCTTAATCTCATTTTGAAAATAGGGTTGAACACAGTTGTCTTATCACAGTATTTTTACTGCTAGACGTTTGCATCAATTATATAGTGTGAGGAGATATTTGGGTTTCTCTCCAATGCTGTGCATAGCTCACTCCCTTGTTTATGCTTCCTTTTCTTAAACCATTTTAGGCTCTTTCCACATGCCAGAAGCCTAAAAGTTAAGCTCTTAAAAATGAAAGAAACTTGAGAAGGAGACATAACAGTCTGGAGACAACTTCACTGAGCTGTTGACAGTATCATATTTTTCAAAAATAAATATCCCACAGAGCACCAAAATGCCAGCGTGTGGAGTTAACACTGTGTGTCTCATTGTGTGTCTGACACTGTGGGGCCACATTCGCAGTCCATCAGCGGCAATGGAGTGACACGCAGGGCAAAGCCCACGGACACAGAACCAGTGCTGTCTCTTAGAAAATCACAACAATGAAGGGTATGATCCTGGGGGTGCTGAGCATCAGCGGTTTTCCACTTCAGAAGCTGTTGGATGTTCAGTTCTTCTGAAGAATCTTTCCCAAAAATTACTGCTCATATAGCTGGACTATTGTCCCAGCAGAGAAGAAACGTAAAGAGAAGACATGCCACAGTTTTCCTCTTGGCCAGAGGTACAAATATTGCACAAGCGTTGGAACAGGGTGCTAAAACACAGCTTTGTAAACCTGTGAAGCTCCATCATTTTGCACCACCGTTCCCAGCACACTGTATTCCCTGGCAGGGAGTGCTGGGGAGCACAGTCAGTAGCTACCTTTTGTCTCCAATTTGTGTTGTGACAGGAGCTTGGATGCACACAATGTGGATTTTGTCAAGTTAAATAAGGGTTGCCCTCTCATTGCTCCTTAGAATAAAAGGAGAATAGTGTAAGTGAAGAAGAATCATCTGACTTCTTCTGCAGGGTCTTGCAACTCCAACAATTCCTTTATTGTATAAAGGTAACTTCTATATATTGCTATTATATAAAATAAATAGCTGTTGCTCTGCAGCTCCCACATGATGATTCATGCTACCAGTTTTTCTTCTATTAATAGTCTACAAAGAGTGCTTAAATTTAGATTGAACTCCATCTTTCATAGTCTGTCTTGCTGAAAAGCATTTAGAGAAATGTAGCCACAGTGTGTTTGGGCAGTGCTTTTTATGGAGACCAGTCCAACTCTCAATGTGAAATTACTGGAAATCCTTCTTTTGTTCCTGACCTAAGTGCAAATGGCAGCATTTGAACAGTATTATGGATATGAGTTTGCATTTCTCTGTGAGCATGAATCTTACCTTGACTTTAGCTTGTTTTCCTTAAGCTTACATGAAAGTGGAACAACTTCTATGCTAGAATTGAACAGTTTGTGAGAAGGCATTGGTCTTTGACACAGGAGAGCGTCCTTGGTTAAGTTGTTAGCAGTGGGCATTTCCAGCAAAATTTTGCATGTATGACTTTGTTAAAGGACACTTTCTTCAGAAAATGTAGCTGCTTGTTTTTTCCCCCAGTGTTGATTTTGAAATTGCTAACAAATATTTAATGTTGAACAACATGAGAAAAATAATCACATACATACATATATATATATCCACACACACACATGGATTTTTATTTGTATATATATCAATCTGTAATGTTGAAAGATTTGCTAGTGTTTCCAAAGGACTGCAAGTATCCCTGCCTCCAGCCCTTCTCTACGACTCATCCAAGTGCCTTTCAGCGCTTTGAGGAGGTTCAGGCAATATTTGTGGGAATGGGATTACGTACAAATCAGAACACATCATTTCAAGTGTCCTGTTTAACAACATTGCATGTGTGTACTAATGCAATACTCAGTTTGATGCTGCTTTGCAAAATATGCATCCCTTAAATGCAGTTTTGCATGTATCGGATAATTCAGTCTGGTTAGGAAGAAAAGTTTCATGACAGAGAAGAGCTCCAAAACTGGTAAAGAGTGATCTCTTTCTTAAAAATGAGTAGTTTTTCTGTTTTATAAAATATAGTTCTTCCAGATTATGTTCTACACAAACTGGTGATCATTTTCAGTCCTTCACACAGAAGCCTCAATAGATAGGCATGATTTTCCAGCTGTCTTGCTGCTTGCTGGGTGTGGTTACACTCATTATAAATGAGTCTGGTTTGTGTTTACAGTGGCATCACTGATGTGCTTGTGCAAACTGTCACTTGTGCAGTATCAGGAAAGAGAAGGATGAGTTTTGTGAGAGGTCTCAAGTGTGAGGTTTTTATTAACTTTGCTCATCTTTTTGAAGGAAGCATTCAAGGTTTATTCTACGCAGTCTTTCTAGAGCTTACTACTTGAGCTCAGTTGCTAAATCTGAGAAGTGCAAATAGTCTCATATCGCTGCTTTTCAGCTGCCCAAAATCCAGGAGTTTGGCTTGTTCAATTAGGCAATAGTATATCTAGTATGTCACTGCAGCTCTGCTTTTCAGGAATTAAAAAGCCCTTCTTGGCTGTTGAGGAGAATCCTGTCCTCAAAGGAGGACTAGATAGCCTAATTTCTTTTGTTGCAGTGCTGGCCTTGTTTCAGCTCCCAGCCAGACTAGATAGCCTAATTTCTTTCCTTGCAGTGCTGGCCTTGTTTCAGCTCCCAGCCTGAGCCAGCAGCAGGCTCCAGCCATGGAGCAGTTCCTTCCCCACGGCTGCTCAGGCTGCTGGAAGCTGTTTTGTTTCCAGGTAGTCCCAGCCTACTATTTCATGCAGTTCCTTCTCAAGCTGTATCTAGCCACAGCAGTCATAGCAATGCTGGGTTTTTGCCTTCATGAGTGACTAAGATGGGGAAGTTAGCATTCTCTTGTACTGCCCCTCCTCCATATATTATAAAAACAAATTAAAAATATAGAAGGGTACCGTTATCAGCCAGTCCAGTGAGAGCACTTAAGCATTTGCTTTGGATCTTCTATGCCTTGCTGATTTAAAGAAAATCAACACAGTTTGCGTCAAATAATCTTAAAACTGACTAGCTGCAAAAATCAAAGAGCTACAACTGGGAAAAGAGACATCCAGTGAAGCATTTCTGGGGTCCTTCAAAGATACGTTGATCAACCTCTGTGACTCAGGAAACTTTTAAGATGAGGTGTTGAGGGTTGGACTGCTGGAAGAAACCAGCCTGAGAGCTTAATAAAGGGAGCCAAATGCAACTTTGTTTTTAGTGTATTCAGAAACAAAATCATATTTAGCAACTGCATTACTGTTCCTTGAAAGTATTTTGCTTTCCAGCTTTCGCTGATTTCAGTGGTAAAGAGTCATTTGGATGTCTCTGAGTGTATGGGCCAAAGATGAGAGGCAACCTCTGCAATATAGGAAACACCACCTGGGGAAGGAGGAACAGATCCTGGCAGACAGCTGATTGCTGCAGTGTAACACTTGCCCCTTTAGTTCAAATACAATTGCACAGGATAAGGTTTCATGGGGTCTCAACTACCAGCGGGAAAACACTGCCTCTTGTACAGGGCAAAAGTGAAGCCATTACATGAACAGTGCCCAATTCTAGTGTCAGCATTTTTCAGAAAGCTCTGGCAAACTTTATGTAGGCAGGCAGTGTTTCTAAATTTATCAATATTGCGGCATGTTTTGATGAATCTTCTGTATTTCTCATAGTCTCCCATTTTTGCTTTTTCTCTTGATGGGGTTTGTCAATATATGCAGTCCTTAAAATCATTATGTGTCAGTGTGCGGTAGATCACTCCAGCTTTTTCTGCAACTTCCTGGGAAAAAAATAACATTTTTTTTTCTCCCCGCAGGATTCCCATTGTGTTTGAAGCAGTGCTCTGGTCTCCACTCCGCTCTGTAACTCGTAGCTGCATGAGTACCAGCCTGCCCTTCTGTCTGGGTAAGAGTGGAGGGGAGGACAGCACAGGTGCCAGGTGCTGCTGCCTGTGCTCAGTCTTTAATGATTAGATGCTCATAGGCTTTGAGGTTGGTGCTGAAGTGGCTGGTGCCAGTTCTGCTACTTCTTTTTTAATGTCTTGATACACCAAAAATACTTAAAGCATTGTTCATGCTCTTGCTGCCAGAGAAGTCTGGGTAAGCCCGTGGGTCAAAGTAATGTGCATACACTTCTGGCAGATGTGACGTGAGCAAAGCATCTCTGAGTTTGGAAATCCTGAAATAAAAACTTGTACTGCACAGCACAAGCATCCAAGCTGTGGCAGTCCTCTGTGCAGAGGGGCCTGGGCTGTCTGACATTGAAATAAATTAGTTCTTCATAGGCTGGGGGCTGCCGTGGAGTTGGTTTGGAAGTGTGGAGACATGGTGGTGGTTTTTCCTGTTTGTAATGACCTATCAAAATGAATGTGTAGATAAATTGCTTGCTAAGATGTAAAGTTGAAAAATAGACATAAAAAAACTTAGAAGATATCCACAGAAAGCAGTGGGTTCAAATTCTTGAGAGGTTCTCTCCTTGCTTCAAAATTGCTTCGAGATGAATCATGGCTGTTCCCCAAGTCTGTCCTTGCAGAGGAGCAGGAGCTGGCTGGGGACATGTGCAGCCCCAAGGGGGGCTGACTCCGGGCAGGAAATGCATGTGTGCACACTGGTGGGACCCACAAAGACCTACTCAGTGGGAAATGTGAAACTTCTGTAAAGTAGTTAATATCTTTACTGAGAACTCTTGAAACACTTCCAGAGTACTAGTGCTCAGGGCTTCCTTTCTGTTGGTAGTAACGACAGTTGAGCGGAGCCGAGAAGAAAGCCTCAGTTTCTCTCTGCTTGTGCAGCCCTTCGGGATATCTCAGTAGAGCCCTGCACTGTGGCACTCGGTATAGCTGGGGACTTCAACTCACTGGGTGGGTTTTCCAGCCTGGACAGAAGTAGATGTTTAAAACAATGTATGGAGAAAGCCCTCCTTCCCTTTCCTACTTGCATTGTATGCAGATCAAGCACAGTAAAAGCCCGGTTTTGTCACTTGCAGGTCCAAGACAAGAGCCGGACTTGCTGAAGTAAGTGGCAATCGCTCCTTCGGCCGCTTTGCGAGATGCCGGTCCGTGTTGTCCTTCATGGCGCGATGCCCCCGGTGCCCACCAGGTAAAGCCGCG
>NW_010162898.1:0-2440 GCF_000695765.1 Mesitornis unicolor
ATATGTATAAATAATTATATATATATATTATATTATATTGTCCTCTCCCTCTGCTGTACAGCACAGAATGTTGGATTGTCAGAATCCTGACAGAGAACCACAGCTACATGTAGGCAGGGTCAGCTGTAGCAGACACAGAGCGTGTGCAATGAGAATATAGAAGAGAGGCAACCAAACACATTTTCTCTGTCTGCATAAAGTTATCCTGTTCCCTAATAATAATGTAAAAAGCGAACAGAGACCAGTGACAATAGCTTTGGAGTTAACAGGCTATCTGAGAAAGTAGGAAACTCACTATAGAATAAGTTATGATTTTAACGGGTGTTTAAATTTCATGAAACTTTAGTCCTTCCATCCACCACTCTTCAAGGAACTTCTCATGAGCTGCAGCACCTGCTCCCCAGCCACAGCACAGCCCAGACAGTTAAAAGCAACTCTAACCATTCTAATTGTAAAGTAAGGGAATGCAGAAGAATTAAGTTGCATTTTTTTCAGACACTTCTTTCGTATCCCAAGACAAAGGTTTGGGTTTATCCTGTAAGTAAACAGACATGCCATTGAAAATAAAAAGGGGTACGCAGCTAGAACAGGCCAAAAAAAATTTGTTGCCAAAAAATCTGCTTCAGGACACATATCTACAGAAGAACATTATCTGAACTCCCTAATAATCATTGATACTATTAACTTACATTATTGGAAATTATTATTAAGAACAGATATTTTGGCACAAATCCTTTTCTTTAAGCTTTCTTTAACATTTGCTGTGACATTTTCAGATTAGAGTGCTATGTCAGGACAACCAACTCTGCCCAGCAGCATTATGTGAATAACACACAGTGAATACTGGAGAATGCAAATGCCACTCAAGCACTCAAACTGGAGAATAAGACATATATACAGGACTTAAGCATGAGATTTACAAAATATTTGCCTGGTAACTTAATATGGTAATTAAATTAAAATAATTATTACCTTATAACATTCATAAGCCTGGCCCTGAGAAGCTCATGGGTTCACAAAAGTCAAGGGCACATAACTTTCAGGAAGGAAAACAACAGGTCAAAAACTATTATACACAACTACTTAAGACACAGGAACTAGAGGCAATGACATGTTTAAAAACTCTAAGGATGCCACTCTGAGCACAGTGACTGAAAGGTTTGAAGGACATGAGCTGTGAATGTGACAAACTCTTTAGGACAGTTGTCACTCCCAACTGAGTACACTGCTTTTCTGCTGTATTGTTCTTTCCACCATCCTTTCCCACACTTTGTTAAAATGTGATCATCAAGCTGGCTCTTGAGTTCTGTTCTGCACTCACTTCTGATGTAATAAGAAACTCAACCCCAACTGCTGCTCTGCACCACGTTCAAAGTGAGCAACACTTCGCAGAGACTAACGCTCTGGAACAGCTGCACTGTTCTAGACTATCAGGGTAGAACATCATAAAGCTGACAAAGAGTTTCTTCTAGTAGTAGGTTTGTAAAAACCAACTAAGATTTGTATTCATTTGCCTGCATTACTTTCTGGAAAATCTTTTCTAGAAATAATATGCTATGATTAATTGCAGGGTGTTTTAAAAATAAAATATTGGAATATTTAAAAGACATTACATTATTTCTTCTAATATTGCAATACTCATATTATAATAATGTACATTTAAATTTAAAAATCAGCTATGTGGTCGGTAAATTTGTAATACTTGGTATTACTGTGATTATTTTAGATGTATAAATAAAAGTTGTGAATGTTCATTTTCTTCTAGTGATGACATGAGATTTTTACCATTCAGACACAGAATGAGGTTGTTTTTATCAATAATTTTTTCCTGTTTAGTAAACAAAGGGTCTACAGAGCTTGCAATGTCTTGTAAACAAAGAATAATGAGAGAATATATTAAAAAGTCTGTAAGATAAAGATAGTTCATCTTGTGAAAAATGAAAGTGAGAATGAAATCAGAGAGGAAAAATGTAAGGAGAATTTAGGAGGATCAAAACTTCATACAAACTTTTAATGAAAATAAACTGTACTCAAAGAAATACATAAGAAATACTGATGATACCTTTTTATCAGTTTGATGGATTTGAAGGCCTCATCCATGTCTCCAGCAGTCAGATAGAAGCTGAAATTCAGCATGGCATCCTGGGTGGTCTTATCACAGTCTCCTAATCCAACAAAATCTCTCATGGGTCTTCTCGCAACCATCTGAGAGACCTTCACTGAGCCAGACTCTGCTTGTTCATTTTCAGCTTCTCCTGGCTAAAATGAGAATGTTATTTAGGTATCAAGTAGGTTGAAACTTACTCCTCTGTACGTGCAATTAATTACATTATTTCCACTACAGTCCACATTTTCTATTTCTGCAGGACCATGATCAATAGTGACATTTGCAATGTTTCAGAGCTTCCTAGAAAATGCCCCAATATATATTATTTTATAT
>NW_010162898.1:2471-12424 GCF_000695765.1 Mesitornis unicolor
TATATATTATTAGAATTATTACTACAATAGCAACAATTCTTTTAAGTCCCCAGATTTCTGGAGATTGAAATCTCCAGATAAACATTTCTCTAAGGTTGTCTCTTCTCAAAAAGGAGTCTGCTGTTCTGAAAGTTAACTATATAGACCCTATTCTTTTATTCTTGCCTTCATGTGAAGCTCATGAATAATAAAGCTCAGATTCAAACCCTTCACTATACAATTGCTTTTGGCAGTTATTGAAAGGCAGCTCAAAGCAATTTAACCATTATTCAGAAAAATAATAAAGATAAAGTCAATCATAAATATCAAATGATCTGTCTAGAGTGTAACAAGGAAACACAGTAGATCATCATCGGAGTCGTATACTCTACCCCAATTGCATAGTTAGATAACTAAATATCAAGGTTTACAGAAGCCAATCAAAAATAGCATTATATCATTATACAATGAAAGTATTAGATACATTAAAAGATAGAAATCAAAAGTGCAAATGTGTTTGACTACAATTTGGAGAATTTCTGGAGCCAGAGCAGAAAAGACATTATAACAAATAAGGAAAAACCCTGGAATGAAACTTGCTACATGAACTCAGTTTGCTATATTTAAAGCAGACTCTGTTCATATACTAAATCGTATTTCCAAAATGAATTATTATATAACAAAGTAATTTAGTCACTAAAATACAGTAACCTGCTGAGGGAAGAAAATAGAAACAGAAAAGAGAAAAGCAGAGAATGAAGGAAGAGGAGCAAAATAATGCAGATACTCACAGGTTTATAGACACATCCCCTCCGGAAAAACAACTAATGGCAGCAATAAACCATACAGAGTTTAAAAAAAAAAAGAAGGAAAGAAAAAGATACATAATATCAAAGTAAAATAGCATGAACCATGATGGGGGGAAGTATTAAAAGAAAGATTAGAAAATGCAGCAGATCACCTTTGACCTTTCAAATTAAGGGAAAAAGGAAAGTAAAATTGAGTGCAACTCTAAAAGCTAGATCTGCACAGGAAGCATGACAACAGTCCATTCTTTGGATGAGGGCTAAATTGCAAAGTACTGCTCTGAATCTAAACATATTAAGTAGAAAAACATCTAGATACATTTGCCCTGTTCAACAATGCTCCTGAACTACATGAAATTACATTTACCTCATCACATTGGTCTGTCTTATTCAGAAGATTTAGAGGATTAGAAGTCTCATTAATATTAAAGTTCCTGCAGGTTTTACAAAAAGAAATGCCTTGGTAGAATAAACAGACTCTGTTAAGGTTCCCCTACAAGAAGGAAGCAGTGCAAATCATCATCTCAACAGGCACTGAGAAACCCTGGTCAGAGCTTAACCAGAAAACCAGTCTGTAGGTAATGAGCTACATTTCTTCCAGTATTCATGGTATTATTTACCAAAGATGAAAACAATTCTGGATTCATATACAAGACTAAGAAGTTAAAGCATGCATTCCTGGTACTTGTAGCACACAAGCATTTGGTGATTATGCAGGATGAGTATTCTTGCTCTCTGGTATCCTGTGGGGATTAAACTCCATTCCAACTCAGAAATGGGTTGCTTCTGCTGAAGCAGTAAGAAATGTCCACTTTTATTGCCCACCTAAATCTGACACATGCACTCCTTACTTGCTGTAGGCATAGTGACTACATAAAGTGGAAAGAGAAATTTTTTCACATCCCTTTTTCAGATGCATTCTCTGATAATTACTGTCTCCTATGCTTGTACGTGGCACGGTTTGCAATACCCATGAAAAGCCAATTCAGTACAATTTCCACAATGCTGCCAAGTATGCCTACTATAATAAAATAACTAGAATTATTTTAATGTCATTTCTACATCTAATGCAGCAACCACCATTGGAGTTGTTCTGCTTACCCCAGACTCCATTTGGTTAAATTTGATCCCTACACAGTGAAAGGACTGAATTTATGGGAAGAGAAGGAATTGTGAAAGATTTCCTCACCTTTTTTGCAAAGTAATAATGTGGCACCTCTATGCCCAGAAGAACCTGGTAGGATGAAGGCAATGGAAAGCTCTCCTGAAGCAAAAGGCTGTGCTCTTCAGTACTGAAGAATGATAAAATCCAAACATCCGTCTAGAAAAGGAAGCAAAGCATTGTTTTGGTTTTACGCTGCAATATCATTCTTTAATTTTGTTTTTGTTTTCCACATTCACTTGGCAGAACCTTCCCTTAAAAACAACATGACATATACATTCACATGCATACACCTGCTGGAGAGGACAGAGCTGCACGCTTCCTCCCTATAGTAAGTAGCCAACAACTCATTCTACATTACAGACTGCATTCCTACTGCAAAGGGACCTTTAGCTCTGCCTTTCAGGAACCAACTTCACCAACCAGAAAGAGAGAAGTCCCTGGCCACAGATTACTGCTCTAGAAGTCTCTCTGACAGAGATGACCCAGGTCAAATAAATATTCCCAACTGTTTTCAACAATTTATTTTTTTTAAATACTATATTATTTCTATTATAATTTCAGCAGCTCGCTGACTGTTCTGAGTTCCCAGGGAATATATGAGCCATTTAAAAATAGTTTCTCTAACAGCTTAAATATTGACCTGACTCAAGTCAAAATGAACCATTTATTTCCAACTAAAGTTAATCAGACTTCTCAGTTCTTAAAGGATAAGCACACAGTTAAAGGTTCTGTTGAATAAGGGTCAAATGTAAGTTACACTCCTTTTCTATCTTTTTTATTTTTCAACTTTACATTAGGAATACTGAAGCGTTGTTCTCTTTGCTAGACCACCCTAGCCTTTTGAGACATCCCTATGCCATTCCTCCTTTCTACCTTGATCTTCCCATGATTTTTCTAACAACAAAAGAAACAAAGAGCTTTCCATCTCTAATTGGAAGAGGTTTAACCAAAACCATGCACAAATCAGAACATTGTAAATCAACATAGACATTACAAATCAATGGAGTATTTATGAAGAACAGGCAGTTGTATGCAGACAAAATGTAAGGACTGCTACAAGCACATTAGCAGTGGTCTGATGAAGGAAATCTTTGATTAAATAATTTCTAATCAATAAAAAATATATCTTTTTGCTAATGTAAAAAAGACTGTAAGAGATAATTTGGGAAGTACCATAAAGATGTACAATGTCTGTCTACCAAAGCAGAAGATGGTAAGAACATGGTAGGAAGAGTGTACTTCACTGTTCACAGAAGGGGCCCTGGTTATTCTATTAAATTATTTCTTTCTGCTAAAAGTGGACTCAAGATATAAAATCTGCATTATTTTTTTTCAATAAGTAACAGATCTCTAGGTTATCAATTCACCCAATAATGACACCTGAAAAACTGTAGTCGAGATGCAAGCCTGCATTATGATAACCCTCAAAATTCTAGCATAGATAAAGAAATCACCTCTTCATCACTGTATGCAAGCTAGGGCTAAACCAGAAAGCTGATGTACAGTGACTGCCTGAAGCCACAGACATCAAACATGTAGTTTCACTACTCATTTTTGTACAGAATAATGTATACTACCTACTCCCACATTCTTAATGAAGGACCAATGATTTATTACTTGGACAGGGAGAACTCCATGTGAAGGAAGGTAAAACAAAAAAAACCATACTGTGTTGTCAATCTGGTTCTCCTTCTGGTCTGGAGATTGCAGGCATGTTTCAAGGACTGCTTCACATACAAAAAGTCTTGGTTCACTCTGGTCCCAGAAATGGCAAGCAGGGACGTGACTGCGCAACTCTGGATACTCCACAACAGACCTATCAAAAGGCAAGAAAATAAATGTAGAAGGGGAGACAAAATAATACCAGCCCATTCAGTGCATTAATGTAAATAAAGGACTAAGGAAGGGATAATTTTCAGATGATGATCACTTATCTATACCAGTACCTCTGCATTGTGACATTAACCATATACATCTTCCTAACACTTTATACATGGCAATGCCACTTTTAGTTTGTTCTGTATACATTAACCATGACTACAGGAAATAAAGCATTTCAGTAGAAAAGAATCTGGTACTGCCTCAAATACAAACTGGCACCCAAAATCTGCCTCCACTGGGATTACATGTCCTACAGATATACTTGAACATCCTTCAAAGGATCTACCTTAGTGACTGCAACCAGTGTAAGTTCTGTAAGATGGGGACCACCTCAGCTCTGTCTTCTTGTAGGTTCACCTGCCCCAAAGTGCTCATTGCCAGCACTGCTAGAAATGCCTAGTCAGGTTAAATGCACTGATGTGCATTTAGGTAAGTAGTAAAAAGAGAGTTTCTAGTACATATGCCTCACATTCAAATCCAGCTGAGTAGCTGTCATAAGAGACCCCAACTAGACAATGGAGATTAAACTGATGGGGAAAAAAATAAGGAATTAGTTTATATACTCAAGCAAGAGATCTCTCTCTATTGTAAGTTCAGCAAAGAGACCTGGGTATGCAGCGTGATTGCTGCTTTGAACTGCTGAACCTCTCAGTTTCCCTAAGGAAACTCCAGACCTGCAGCTGGAGGACTTCAGTCTCTGGATATGCCACAGTTCATTCCCTTCCCAGTACTGTTCTTGAACTTCACACTGTGCATGAAGAACACTGAGGCGCTGTGAAATAGCACATTAAGCACAGGGACAACCCCTGCAGCCTTAGGAAAGCCACTCTCTGGCAGCAGTTTAAATAAGAAACATCTTAGTGCCTCCTTCAGGCACTGAAAGACTACTTCAGTGCCAACCATGTTAAGACAATAGATACACAGAATCATGCTATTTTAGCAACGGCTTAGGATTCTTCTGAAAAAATCCAGAATACAAATAGGTGTCAAATTTTTAAAAAGAGAGAAACCAAAAGTCACCATTAAAATATTTTTCTCATTTGCTGTCACCACTGAAGGGTGGACTTTGTGAGGAGGATTGGAGTAGGGCTGGAAGGCAAATTAAAAGAGAGATCCAAAGGGATGCAGAAATACACAACATCCTAT
This sequence comes from Mesitornis unicolor, assembly GCF_000695765.1. Classification (NCBI taxonomy): domain Eukaryota; kingdom Metazoa; phylum Chordata; class Aves; order Mesitornithiformes; family Mesitornithidae; genus Mesitornis; species Mesitornis unicolor. The sequence continues at coordinate 7,449 of NW_010162898.1, forward strand.
CCACTGAATTCAAGCTAAATTACTTGCAAACTGAAAAACAGTATTTGTGTAAAAAAAAAATGGGAGTGTTTAGATCCTGCCTCAGGAGAAGAGAGAGAGAGAAGGGAAAGAAGTGTAAATCATTATTATTTGCTGGTGAGTTTACTCATTCCAATTACAAGGCACTCTAAAAGGACGCACAGATAAATGGATTATTCACATCAATACCATCTAGTATTTAAATATCAGTGAAATAGTATTACAAGTTTGTGGTGGCCTCTGTTGGGCTACACAAGATACTACACTTGAAAACAGCTTTCTCACTACTCATTATTACACTGTTTACATAACTGACCAAGATGAAAGGCTCCACATTTGCACTGTCTTTAGTTTTTCAAGAGCTGGGAAGTTGCTCCTATGAGAGCAACTTTTTTGCTTGTAGTATCTATAGCAGACAGTTGCTAAAAAAGCAAACCACCTTCTATTCTAACGCTGTTTTTTCTGAAGAAAAACACAATCAGAAAAATTATTGTAAAACCAGATGGAAATTTGTACCCTAACATTCCACCATACTTCCATGGGAATTCCTAATTCACTGCATTTTGCTGCCATGCTACTAGGTTTTCTAATGTATTTGCCACAGAACAGCTTCTATGAAAACAAAGCTGTCAGTTCTAAACAGACATTTCATGAGTTTTTATGCATACAAAAAAACATCCTGTATTGGACTTAAAAATTAACTTCTTTAACTAGAAGGAGCTTCAGAATGTCCTCTTTTCAGTTCCAGCCCTGTAAACTCTTCATGGAAGAGTAGCTGTCCTAGATTTTTCTTTATTTTAAGATCAGGATCCTGATTCCAGTCATACAATACCTCTAACACATACCTCCCAACACTCAATCATCCTCCTCTCAAAGACTTCTTAAACCAGATATGGCTTCTACATATCTAATAACTCTCACTGCATTTCTCTTCTATGAAGTTGTCCAATTACTCCATGAACCCTTGATTCATCATCTAGAACTTCCTTTGGCAAGGAGTTGCTTAGCTGAGCTGCATGTTGTCTGAAGAACCACCTCCTGCTGCTTATTTTGAGCTTGCTTTCGGATGCCTTCATTTGACACTCCCTAGTTCACGCATTTGAAGAGACAGGGATGCAGTCTGATTGACATACACTGCACTAGTTTTAATTAATTCTTTAGAAATAAAATAATGAAATTTGTATGAGCTCCTACAGAAAGACAGAGAAACACCAGGATCAAAGTGTTACTTGTCTTCGTAGGGCAGATTCCCATCTTAAATCCACAAGTAACACTGCTCAAAATAAAAGCTTCTTACTTGTCAATGCCTTGCCCAGAAGAAAGCTTCTCTCTACTATTTCCCTGTTCAGCCTTGAAATCAAAGACTGTAACTTTGTCCATTTCAACATCATAGAAACAGATCTTGGAATCAATGTTCCCATCTGCCTGCAAGAAGGGAAAACAAAAGTTTCTGAAACCTGCAATCAGAGAGGAAAAAAAGCTAAAGTTCAGATAGCACATTTATTTCATTTGATTCATGCTCTCAGTTCTGTTTACTGGTAATCTCACAAGAACATTCTTCCGAAGAAATATCAGAAAATGTCTTGATGTTTTTCTATTCCAGCAAGGTAGCCTTTGATTTCTTTGAAACGCTACAAAGTAGCTTTTGTAACTGAAATACTGCTACCTTTTCTGGGTTGTTCTTCTTAGCATGTGTACAAAACCTTAACATACCTTAATGTTAGTGTTTAGTTACATACGTGGACACGACATTTCAAGACCCGATACACTGCACAGAACATGTAGGTTTATTTCTGAGAAGTGGCTCTTGTGTCTTCAGTAATGTTCTTGAACCGCACCAGTCTGTTAACTGATGGTCAGGTCCTAGGGCAGTGAGTGAAGAGCTTTGCCTCACCTTGCTAACAAGGATGCTGACTTTATTGCCGTTAGCATTGCACTTGACAGATGCAATGCCTCCAAGGCCAGGACACAGCTCAGAGAAGTTCTTGCTATTGCAATGCACTTTTGCTTCTCTGTAGAAAGGAATAAACTTAAATCATATGGTGGCAAGGAACTGGCAATATGCATCAGCCAAAACATTTATCAGATTATGGCTAAGACTTTAAAAAACCCCTATTTCTACATTATGACACCACAGCCCCAGACTCCAGCATCCTCTCCAGAGAACTACTCCAATCTGCCTTTCTTTCAGGAAGAGATTAATGAGACAATTTCCTCAATGATCAGCAAGAATAAACTTCATTGCTCCTACAGGAGTCCCAAAACAGGGCTATACAGCAAGAACATCCTACCAGAATTTTTGATTTGGTGGTCTGTTTTTCCTACATAAGATGAACAGTAACATGAATGTTGAATATAGCCCACCACATAAAAGTTCTGTGTATGGAAAACACACTGCGGAGCAGAAGTAAAGAAATGTCATTGTGGAGGTGGTATTTGTATCATATGACTGGTCACTTTCCCTCCACACATAAGATCCAAAAGCCTGGATCATTCACATACTTAGCACCCACTCTCCCCCTCCCAGTCCTGCTTTTTTAATTATCTCAAAAGAATCTTAATGCCAGTGTAGATATAAACCCAGTGATCACTCAGCAACAAAGAGGACGAATCTCATGAATCAAAGAAATTCAACAGAAGTAACAGTCATTTAGACCTATAATATGATCCCATTAAAAAAGTCTTTGATTCTGTAAAAATAACATTATTGGGTTACATGTTTAGACCTCTCATTTATCTTTGAAATTAAAGAGCGCTATACTGTCATCATTTGAGAAGGGGCATTTTCACTACTAGCCATAAAAATTTAACATAGCATGCAGGAGTTAAGCTACTTTTTCTCCACTATCAAACATCATAATCCATTATTTGTGCCCAAATCCAGTAACCTTAAAATTGTGTCCCATGCAGAGTTTGTGCCATCTCAATACAGGTAATGAGTTTGTAAGTGGGTAACTAACTAGACTTCAGCGTTCCTCTGGTGACAGTATGTCATGAAGAACAGAATCTCTTTCACTCTTGAGGTTTTTTCAGGTTTTAGGAATTACATTTGTCATCAGCAGATAAATTTTGGAACTGAAAGCCATGTCAGGCACATATCCTTTTCATGTCACAGCTGTTTGTCAGCATGGGAACACACAGTAAAGTTTAAACAAAGTTAAGTAAACTTCTCTCTTAACCTAAACAAGAAGAATAGTGTCCACAATTCTAGGTTCACTTCCTCCATGGTTTGACTGAATCAAGTTTGTTGATTTATGAGGAGATCTGAGACCTAGCTTCTTTTTTCTTTTCTCTTCTGAGATTAAAGTCTTGTTCAAGTTAAGAGCAGAAACATGTGACATCCTTGTCTTGATCTTCCATAAATTCTCCACCCACTTTCAAATTCACACAAATATCCCTCACAGTATCCTCTTTTAAAAGTACTATATTGTTACTCATCTCATGATCAGTCTAATAATTCTGTGGCTCTTTCCTTGCTTTAGGGATAGGCCCTCAGTTCACATAGGCAGCATGTACTGTCTCAAGATTAAAGGTGGCTATGACTTTTCATCAGATCAAAACCAGCTGAAGATTCCCCCTTCCCCATAAAATATACACTCAACTATGAACAGATGTTTTTAAAAGGCTTGGTGATACCTGCGAGAGAGATCAAAGATTTTAAAGTGAGCCAAATCGGTTCCCACAGCCAGGAAATTTCCACAGATATCCAAGAAGCATGGATTCCCCTCTGCTTCAGAGAACACCAGCAGCTGTTTAACTGTGCCCTGAGAATAAACATTTAACACCAGGTTTGTGTGTTCAGAGTCTAACTGGAAGGGATTTATTTTGTCACCAAATAAAGTAAATAATGGTTGAAATTCTGTGTTAGACAAATCACTACCAGCAAAATGAGAGAAAACACACACACACACATGCGGTCTGGTCAAATGCTAACTCTGTTTCAGGTTGAAAACTTGATGGATAGCCTCCAAAAAAGTCAAAATTTAGAGGCACCCTTCTGCAACAATTTCCTCTCCAATAACACAAATTTTTCTAACCAAGAGGGATATAGGAATAGAAGTCTCTGAAGGTCCTTTAATGTATAGCTGCAAAAATAAATATAATAATTAAATCAGTCCTTATTGTGATATATCCTACCCATTTTTGAATATGATATTTATTTCTTATATAAAATTGTATCATAGAACTCTGATAATTAGATTCCTCTTTTCTCATGGACTCACAGAAGCTGCAAAGGTTAAGCAAAAGATTTTGAAGGAACACAAAGAACGTGCAGAGGTTATTTTTCATTATTTCACAAGAACATTCAGTATGTTCATTTTCCTGTCAGTAATATACATATGCAACCTGCATGCAATTTCAGTCCTTAATCTGGCCCTTACAGAATTCTGCTTTCTTTTATAAATAGTCATTAGTTGTAGTGTATCAGCATTTAAAGAACACAAAATGTCAAAGATCTTTCTGCTGAAATACTCAAAATATTTTTTTTTCTATGACCAAGGTAGAGTTAATAGATTTACAGAATATCCACTTAACTTTCAAGCTGTAACACCAGTCTTTGAAAACAATAAGGCGTATTTGTCGCTTCGTGGTTTCATCAGCCCTTACCTGCCAAGTGCGGACCTGGACCCGATATGGCTCAACTGTGTACAGATTTTCTCCATGCACAGACAGAACTGGTGAGTCACAAAGAAAAGAGCCTGGAACAATCACAATAAAGCCATCATTAGAATAAACTGATTTTTTAAAAAGGATAAAAAATTGACTTAAAGCATTCAATTTCCAGTATCTTGCACCAAGTCCATTTTTCAATCTGTCAGTCTCTTCTGATTCCCAAAGTCTTCGGTGTTGCAGCCTCATTCCATTCTGCCACTATAACCACAAGCTGAGACTCCTATTGAAAATAGATGTTTTATACACTCTGCTCATGAAAACAAGTGGGAGAGGAAAGGGAAAGA
>NW_010162898.1:12455-34755 GCF_000695765.1 Mesitornis unicolor
ACAGAGAGTGAAAGAAAAAGACTGGTACAATGTGAGAATTCATTCTTTTCTTCATTGAACTACAGAGTGGTAGAGGAATCTCTGTGAGAAAAGAAGAGTGGCTTTTAAATAATTTAATGAGTGTTATAGACCGTTGGGACCTTGGCAGTAATAACACATTGATTCAGTTGTATGAAAGTTGTAAAATAAATGAGTAAATATAGACAAGATAAGTCACTTCTTAAAAAACTTTTGATGGTTCTTAAAAGAGAAAGTCTAATCTCTCAGGATTTTGGATGGGATTGATGGAATTCTGTATAACCTGCTTCTCAATGAAGAAATATTTAGGGAGAATTAATAATAGAAAAAAATTTACTTAGCTGCAAATACAGCAATTTATGGAACACATTTTCCTGACAGCTGCGACTAAAATCCACTTCTCAGTTCCTATGTAAGTAATCTGCGTTACACGTTCTCCCAAGCAAAATAGAAAAGCCTCCAATCGCCATCATCATGACCTACCTGTAGAAGGCAACAGGAGCTACGGCTGTCAAAGTAGGAAAAAAAATCTGTCCCTGATAAACTGTTGGAATTATTTACTTAAACGATAAAAAGAAGCAGCCTTATCCTCATATGTTTTTTGCAAGCCCTATGTGATATGCTAGCTCTGAGGATGCCTTTCAAGCCTAGGTCTGACAGTCAGGTATACCTCTAATCTGTGGGACACGAGAAGATGCTTGGTTTTGTCAAGGCCAGTCACACACTTGGATGCCTTAGGAACTCCATGAATGAACCACGTTTAGTTCTTAGGGACTTCCAGGACTGAGCTGTAGCTGAACAGATGTTAAAAGGTTATATATTTTAATTTTATACCTACAGATGCACATCACCTTCAGTTTTACTGCTGTTGTCACGCTGCTAATCATATACAGGAATACCAGCATGTTCTGAGGTTAACCCACACATTATATCCCAGCATATTTAGTCAATAAAGCACAGATGTAGGAGTTGGCATTTGAGTTCTGTTTTGTTGATTATTTTTATACCTTAATCTATTTTGCAAAATGGGAATATGAAATCTAATTAGTCTTAACAGTATTCTTCACTTTGCAATTACAATTATAGTCTATCAGCTATCATGAATGAAGAGAACACATTACTTTGGAGAAAGACGATCATTGCAACTCTGATCAGTGTTCTAAGACCTACCTGCACTTCTGAAGGTATCTCCTGAGTACTCAAAGACAGTAACTCGCTTCCCATTCCAGAATACGACAGCATCCTAAACCAATTTAAAAAAAAGCAAGCAAATATATACATTCAGTTTCTTTTGGAATCATACAGGAATTCATGAAATAACACAGCAAGACCTTCCACACAGCAGCCACCATTCACTAGTTCCACAGTATATTGAGTTGGAAGGCTTTTGGTAACCCCAAAGTTCTCTGGTCAGCACCCAGAGAATTACAGAGTCACTGTGCTCTCTGAAAATCAGCTCCACCACAGCATCACTGCTACCACCATAGCAATACATCCATTACACAATAAACTGAATATCAAAGAAGAGTAATAATAAAGATTTAGGAAGTTTGGTCTCCATACACATAACTAGACAAGCAAATAAATGAAAAAAAATTAACCTTAGTAACGAAGACTCCATTAACCTTCATATCAGTACGAAGAGTGTGTGTGGTTCCTGTGCTGAAGGTGGTCACATTAAACAGGTTGGGAGACACCTGTACAATGGCCACTTGCTGATGAAAATGGGACAACATGGCCTGCTCACTGAGGATCACCACAGAGCTGATGATGTTCGCTGCCAGCAGGTTTTTTCGGGAGCCCCACTGCAGAGAATGCGAAGAGGGGGAAAAAGGTAAAAAAAAGGCACAACACAATTTAATCTAAGAACCTGAACAGTCAGAGCAATGTCTCAAGACAGATGACAAACAGTAGGGTAGAATAAACATCTTATACATATACAAAGTCCTACTGTCTAAATACATCTATAGTGGATGACTAAGAATTATTACAGATAAGAACTACTATGCTTTTTACCCTTAGACTAAGGGAGTCTGAATAGAGGAGTTGGTTTTTAAATTAAACCCACTTTTCTTTCCTATGATATTATTGCACCACCTTACCTTTACTACTGTATGAGAACATCACATATCTAAAGGGCTTAATAATGCTGCAATCTGTAAAAGCAAGTTGCAGGCATAGTTTCTTTTTGATTACCATATTCTTTTCAGCAGTTTTGACAGCCCTTTCAGTCAACGTAGTTCAAATTCCCTAGCATAGAGTGCTAAATCGCATGCATAAATAAAGGGGTTCAAAAGCACACTCCTGCCCTTCTCCTGGAAGGACCTCCAGGTTCCAGCTAACTCTTTTTCAATGAGTTCTGTGAAGGTTATCTTTCCCTCTTTTTAGGATTGTAGAACAGCACCTACACAGAACAATTCTAAAACTGAAAAAAAACCTTACAAAATTCAATGAGAAAAAGATAAGATCCATTTCCAAGATGGTTTGCAAAGATGTAAGTTTTAACATGCAGCTTATGAATTCTATTATTAAAGGGAAAGTAATGCTCCCATTTGCATTCTTTCTTTGTACATTCACAGATACACAAGCATACGTGACATTGTTCATGTTTATTCCTACCAAAGGATGATTTTTTCCAGAAAGCATTGTGGCAACAAGCTGACTACATGCGAGCCCTTCACAAGCACCATGCTAGCCAGAAGCGACACAAACTCCACTCTGGAAGCTGTAACTATGAGTGGGGGTGCAGGGGTGCTACTCCTGTGCTACTCCACACCATGGATAATGCTCCTCAATAAGCACAGTCCATAGGTCACCACACAGCTTCAGACAGGCCAGGCCAGGGAACAGGCAGAGAGGTTTGCGGTTGGTTTTTTTGTGTTGTTTTTTGTTTTGGTTGGGTTTTTCTTTAACCTACCAGAGACCATTCATACAGACATACTCTTATGGGCTAGATAAATTATAAAGTTTCTTAGAGCTGCAGAAAATCCCTTCAGAGCCCAAGAACTTCTCTGTCTTTGCACAACTGATAAGCTCTATAAACTCTAGGAATACGCCAAGCCTCTAAGGTTTCTGCTTTCCTCAAAGTTATCTGAAGTTTCATATTAATTTCCTGCCATACTGATATTTATGTGGCTATACTTCTCAAACAGCAGTGATTTGAATAGTTGTGTTAAGAAATAATTTCATTTTATCCAAGAGCATGACCTAAGAAAAAAAGGTATTTCGCATGGTTTGTTTGGGGGTTTCTTTTTAATGGCACTTAATTACAAGTAACTAGATACTATGCTGCTCAACAGATGAGCTAGAGTGCATTTCCAAACAAGCTTTTTTGAAGCCACCATAACAGGTTGAAAAAAGATGTTAGCAACGAGTCAAATGAAATTATTGCTGCCCTTTGACCTCACCATGGTATATGGCTTTCTACCCCAAGTTTTTCATGGCAATATAGGAAAAAGCTTTTATAGAAATTACCAAAAGATTCCGTATGTAGCAATTTTTAAAATCTTTTACTAAATATTTTTTGGAGTGCAGGGACTACAATAAAAAATAAAGAGAGTTTCCATAATTAAAGACAGCTTTATAACAAGGGATAAAAGTATGGTGATTGTTGACAATTGTTTGGCAACACCTTTGTTTATGCTAACAAACATTGGGAACAAGGTGCTATTTCTGGGCAGCGCTCCATATCCTGTTATCTGGAAAACGCTTGAATGGTCAAACTGACATAAACACCGATATCTCTTCCCTTCCCTCAACTTATTAGCAGATGTATGATATACTAATGGCACACACTGTTTCCTATATCCTGGATCTTTTGTTACTGAAGCATCTTAACAAAAGATGTGGGTTCTCGACTTTAGGTTTATTTAGGTTTTCATTTTGTAAGCAGGACTCTAATACAGACCCCTTGCTACATGTCAACCCAGAGCACACATCAGTCTTTTAAATACTTTCCATTCTTATGTAAAAAAATAATGAAAGAAAACATAAAATTACTTTCTCTTGAAAGGAATCAGATATATTTGTTTGATATTTATTCCTTCCAAAAAATAATGGCTATTGTTCTCAAATATTAAGCACAGCAACAGAATAATAAGAGAAATTGTAAAAAACCTGGATAAAAATAATAATAGGGTATAACAACAAACAAAACAAAAAAAAGTGCTGGAAAACCTAAATGTGCTTTGCCTTTTAGCAGAATGGTGGTGGTCAAAGCAGCTGTTTCTTAATCTAAAACTTTTATAATTTAAATTTACATCTGCAATGCTCAACATTTCTCTTTTGCATATATCAAAATGCTAATAAGTATAGGATGACTGTATTTAAGCATACTGTGACAAATGAAAATATTTCAAATAAAAAAATGCTGCACCCTGACACTCAACAGGCAGTGGGTTAAAAAACTAAATCTTATAATGCCATTTATTGTCATAACCTTCAGCATTAAAAACATTGTCAATAGTAGTAGAAATGTTTTAAAGCATTGGTTTTGTAAACCTGTAAGAGAAAATTTATCATCCACATCTAGTCTGACACTGTTGCAAATAAAATTATCTAGCAAACAAGAAACATTTTTCTGACAAAAAAGCAGCTGAAAACATAACTGTGTGTAAAAAATATAGCACTCCCTTCTAGATGGCACATCACCAAAGAATATTTGGTTGCAAATACTTCTTTTTGGTTTTGCAACTATCAGTAAGAAAAAACTTTAAGAAAGTGACTACAAAGACGAAAATTATCTACAAACAAAATCATACATATAGTCACATTTTCTTGCTTGCTATTTTAATAAATTTATGTAAATTTTACATTTCTGACAACCTATCTGTTGCAGAAAATAACTTCAGGGTGCAGAATCCAAAGAGTTTGTCAGTGAGACACATACTGGAGAGGTGTTCGGATTTCAGGAGGCCATAACTGCTAAGTCTCCCAGACAGAGATGTATTTGCATTTCAGCATTACCTTGCTGAGCATTTCAACCCTGCCTCTAACAGAAGAGCTACAAACAGATAATATTTCCATCTATTTCGGTTTTAAAAATTACTTGATCCTGACCGTTTTTCCTCCTTCTTCTGAAAAAGGACCAGCCTCTAGTGGTGCCCACAGCTGTATGACAGTGATCATATTTATCTGTTTCACAAAGATGATCTATTTATCTGATGTTTGTGAAGTCCTAATAACATGCAGATTTGTTCCTGTCTTACCTTTATCTGAGTGACATTTCCTTCAAGTTCTGTAGGTGCCTGGAGCTTCCACTTCTCCTTGCCCTCCAAAGCCCACATGCTCTGATCGGATCCCACTGCTTTTCTCCACATCGCTATTCTCCCTTTGTTAGTTCCAGCTGCTAAGAGACCTGCCATTCACAAACATTTTAGGCATTTCATACCTTAAACTTCAGAAAAACAAAGCCACATTATACAAAATAGCAGGCAGCCTAGCTCAGGTTTGAAGGTACTGAGAAACCTTCTAGCAGCATTAATTCATCTGCCTTCCTGCCAACCAGCATCCTAGTCCTGAACTGGAGAAACTTTCTGGAGAAACAATGGGAGAAGTTTCACATGGCAAGGCCCATTTTCTAAGCTACCAGATGAAGTTGTCTTTTAAATGTAGCAGATAATGATTTTATTTTAACCATTTATTATTGAATAGCTGGTTTTCTAGTCACTATGGGCAAGTCACCATTGAACACCATTCTAGCAGACACCAGCTATGCCTCCACTGGCAAACAAGGTGATGCACAGGAGAGCTCTATAGAAAAGATCGGTTTTAAGGACCTCAGGGGTCAGTACTGGGAGCGGTACAATTAAACATCTTTGTCAGTGACATGGACAGTGGGATTGAGTGCACCCTCATCCAGTTTGCTGACAACACCAAGCTACGTGGTGTGGTAGACATGCTGGAAGGAAGGGATGCCATCCAGAGGAACCTTGACAGGCTTAAGAGGTGGGCCTATGTGAACTGCATGAAGTTCAACAAGGCCAAATTCAAGGTCCTGCAATCCCAAGCACAAACACAGGCTGGGCTAAGAATGAATTGAGAACAGCCCTGAGGAGAAAGACTTGGGAGTGCTGGTTCATGAGAAGCTCAACGTGAGCCAGTGATGTGTGCTTGGAGCCCAGAAGGTCAACCGTATCCTGGGCTGAATCCAAAGCAGTGTGGCCAGCAGGTCAAGGGAGATGATTCTGCCCCTCTATCCTGCTTTCGTGAGACCCCACTTGGAATACGGCATCCATTTCCGGAGTCCCCAGCAAAAGAAGGACATGAATGTGTTAGAGCACATCCAGAGGAGGGCCACAAAGATGATCAGTGGGCTGGAGCACCTCTCCTACAAAGACAGGCTGAGAGAGTTGGGGTTGTTCAGCCTGGAGAAGGCTCTGGGGAGACATTATAGTACCTAAAGGGGGCCTACAGGAAAGCTGGGGATGGACTTTTTAGAAGGGCATGTAGTGTTAAGACAAGGGCTAGTGGCTTTAAACTAGAAGGGGGCAGATTTAGATTAGACATTAGAAAGAAATTCTTCACTATGAGGGTGGTGAGGCACTGGCACAGGTTGCCCAGAGAAGCTGTGGATGCCTCCTCCCTGGCAGTGCTCAAGGCCAGGGTGGATGGGACTCTGAGCAGCCTGGGCTGGTGGGAGGTGTCCCTGCCCATGGCAGGGGGTTGGAATTAGATGAGCTTTAAGGTCCCTTCCATGGAATGATCTCATTGTGCTTTCAAAAGCACACTCCTGATCTGAACTAAAATGCTTCTACATCACATGCTGTCACTGAAACCCTCAGTAACAAGACAAACATACTGAAATGACTACAAGGCGCTGAAGGCTGAGGTTCGACAAGATTTAGGATTCAGAGATCACAGCTGCCATGTTATTTCTCACCTTTAGTACTGCAGTAAGAAACACAGTTAATACATTCTCCTCCTTCAAAGCCAAATTGCACATCTGGGGAGAGCACATAGTTCTCGTTTCGGTCCAAATCCCAGAACCTACAGTACACAAAACAAGAGTGTTAACAATGCTTTTCCTTCCAGGTGTCTTGCTAAACACAGTCAATAAGATGCTGTAACGTGGCATTAATTTGCTATTTCCATAATGCCCAGATAATTCATTTTTTAAAATTAAATTGCCAGCAGCTGCCTCTGGAATGTGAATTTCTTAATCTCCTTCCTGTTCCTTTGACTTTTTTATCTGCAGCGTGTTTTCTTATATTCTCCTACGAAGGAAGGAGTTGGAAGCAAACCCAGCATTAAGAAAAAGAGGAAATAAGTGAGCTGCAATTTTCCTCCTCCTTACTTATACTTCCTTCTCTATTTTAAGAATATTCCTTGGTTAACCAGTAGTCCTTTGGATTCCAGATTTATTTTCTAGAACTAAATATTGTCATCAAACATACTCCTTCTTGATAGTTGGTCTTTACCACATTCTCACAAAATTACCATATTATTTTGCCTGATAGTAGCAGACAGAGGCTCAAGAAGGTCAACTACTGATGTTAATTCAACATCTTCACCCCAAAAAAAAAGTTAGAGGAAATGGGTAGAGCAAGGCATAGTAAAGACAGAAAAAAATAAAAGTAATAATTTTTTTTACTTTTTTTTTTAAAAAAAAGATGTAAAAAGACTGAAGCTACAGAACATGGTAGCACAGCAGTGTGGCAAAGTAATATACTTAGTTTAAAGAATTAGAGATAGAAGTAACCAAAATACTTGCCTTATATTCCAGGAACAACAAAACATCCTGAAAAGCAAGCACTTCTTTCCCTGTTGCTGATGCTATGACTATCTTAAGAATCAGACAATAACAATGGAAAGAACAAGCTTTCCTTTTCGTGCAAAAAACCCAAATGGATATATTTTCAGAAGAAATCAATAATAACACTCAAGAAAGGAACAGATTTGGGTAGTACTGCCTGACAAAATAAAACAACTAGTTTTTCTCCTCAAGGAAACAGGTTTTTCATTTCATCTCTCTATATATTTTGAGAAACAAAATTAGAAAATATTGGGAGCTTCTTCATCATTGGTAAAAAAAACCAAACCAAACCAAAACAGTTCAGTAAAATATTCAGTGCATTACAAGACCATAAACCTTTTAGCTGGAATTTCTCATGGGCAGCCACAACAGCTTTTAATCAGGATTCTTACCTGATTACCGTCTCACCTAGTGCTGTAACAACAAGGCTATGGTCTATTAAAATGATGTCTGCAGAATGACTTATCTTCCCACTCAACTTCACCTGTTAACCATAAATAAATAAATTAATTTACAGTAGGTAGGAGGTACACACTGCAAGACAATAAGCAACTGAATTGCCTAGTTTGGCTAAAAAGTTAAAATACAAGAATAACTAGATTTGTCAATTCAGATAGACCAATAGTTTCTCTCAGGCCGTTATCAACACGAAATGCATTTAACATATGATGTATAAATTTAATAAAAGAAACCTTGGACTGGGTTAAGTAAGTAGGTAAGGAACAGGTTTTTTTCTCTTATACTAGATCTTCTCTCAGAACTTTGTAAAGATTGCTTAAAAATGCAAAAAACCAAATCTTACTTCTAGTCAAAAATAAATAACGATTAATAAGAAGTGGACACTCCTATAATACACAAGTGCTCAGTCATTGTCTATCTTAGACAAAAAGAAAAAAAAAGTCTTAGGAAGGTGAAGGTTTGGGTTCACTCCTCCCAGACAGTGTTCTCCAACAGTACAGTATTTCATTTGAGCCAAGGTGATTATAAGTCCTGGATGAGGTCAGTTTGGTTCTTGTCCCTGTACAAAACTTTTCACAGAAGTTTGGGTCACTATTTGTGATTCTCTGACTTGTGTTAGTTTTTAAAAGCTTCCTAGCCTTTGCAGCTGTGAAAAAGATTTTCAGTATGTGAGAACTAAACCATCTTTCAAATTTGCAGACAAAGACAATATCACCAAGGGGAGGTTCTACTCCTACAAATCTGAAAGACAAGATAGCTTTGAGCGACTAATGATAATAAAACCAAGAACACAGATTATCAACTATTGATCCACAAGACATTTTAACAAATATTTGATTGTACTGAAATTTTCAATTCTTCTGTAATTCACTAAGACAAGGTAAATGAGTATAAAAGGATTAACATAGGGTCAAAATGAAAGAAACTAAGAAAAAACAGGAAGGCAAGGTGAACACCATCTTTCCAAGTTCAACAACACATCACTCTTTCACTTTTAAATGAGCATATTATAAGCTCATCAAGGAATTATCTGAGAAACATAAAGAGAGTTGATTCATTTGCAAGAAAAAGGTGATAAACAAAAAACTTTACCCTGTAGTCTGACTCTCACCTTCATGAGCTCTTCTGCCTCTCCCTCAAGAGTAACTGCATGCAATGACAACTGCAGGTTCTCTGTTATTACAACTAAAACATCTCTTTCCTCCAAGAAGAGAAGCTTTTGGACCAGACTGTCTGTAGACAATACATGACTTGTCTTTCCTTTCTCATTCACATAATGCACAGAACCTGTAGTACACATAAATAAGGTATCATTTTCAGTCAACAGTTCTTAACTATAAAAATCAAAGTTGCTGATTTCTACCTTAACAAAATATTCGTCAGGTATTAAAAAGGTAAAAATAACAGGTTGGATGGGGCTTTGAGCAGCCTGGTCTAGTGGGAGGTGTCCCTGTCTATGGCAGGGGGGTTGGAACTAGGTGAGCTTTAAGGTCTCTTCCAACCCAAACCATTCTGTGATTCTAAGACGTGAAGCATAGCAACTTGCAGGATACAGAGCCTGTCCCTAGATGGAGCTGTGTACCACCACAACAGTGGCTCCGAGAGGGAGGATGTAACAGGCACATCTCAAGGATTCTCTCCTTCCACGGTTAAGAAGTGCTCTGTACCCCTTTTTCATTTAAATAGTTCATACCTACTGAAGAGCCTTGTAACTCACAAATAAAATGTGATTTGTGAGTCACAGATTCACAGAATCACAAAAAGAAAGCACAGCCCACTGTTGTGCAAAACAAACCTATAGCTGGACCATGCCACTCTGGCAATCATACAGAAGCCATACTGGGGTAAATGATGAGTCTCATTCCTCATAATGTAAACACTGAATCAAACTGTAATTGAGCTGCAGAACTTGCATAACTTAAATGGTTTTTGGAGTAGTTAACACTTGAATCAGGAGGATTATATACTCAAATAGCCTACCAGAAACATACTCATTACAATACTTGTTACACAGGTTCTGGCTCCTGTTCAAAGAGTTAGCA
This sequence comes from Mesitornis unicolor, assembly GCF_000695765.1. Taxonomy (NCBI): domain Eukaryota; kingdom Metazoa; phylum Chordata; class Aves; order Mesitornithiformes; family Mesitornithidae; genus Mesitornis; species Mesitornis unicolor. The sequence continues at coordinate 22,728 of NW_010162898.1, forward strand.
GGTTAGAGAAAGAAGGCACCATGAAAACAACTGGGGTAGGAAAAAATGAGCTGGGAGAAAACTAGTACCTAGAACAATAGAAGAGTGAGGGAAAGACAAACAGCAGGGAAGAAATGATACTAGGAAGAAAACTAACAAAACAGATATTCAGACTTTTTTCATCCTTAGACTGAAGCCACATTTCAAAGAATGAGAGAAAAAGTAAATTAATAATTTATTCTAAAAGGTGCATTCCAGCAGAATTTGCCTATTTCTAGGGAAAAAACCACAACACATGCATCATTTTGAAGCTCTGCACAAAATGCTGACAACTTCTAATTTTATTTACACTTAGGTGTTCAAGATCACCTTCCTTACACTCACTTCTTCAGGAACCTGACAAATCCAACACCTGTGGTGTCCTCTGGGAGACAATTCACCCTGAGAATGCTACGATTTTAATTATTTTAGTCATTTCTTCTTACCAAACATTCTTCAACTCCTATGAATACTCTGTCTTGTTGGATATACGAATATGATGGATCTATGGATATACTCTAGATGTTGGATAGATGAAAACAGGACTATCATGCACTGAGCTATTTTGAAGCATTAAGGTGACAAATTTCAAGTAGACTGGTTTTGCTCTTACCATCTGTCAAAGTGATAAAGAAGGACGGCCTTTCCTGGAGTCCCATTTTCAGAGGTGTTCCTGTTCCAGCTTTTCTCCAGTTAAACATATCCAAGGCCTTCTCATCACCACCCACAGCTGCTTTTGCTAGCTGTACAAAGTCCCTGCAAACAGAGATACTTAATTTCTAGTTCCTTACATAACAGAGTACTTGCCATCTCAAAGAATGGATGAGTAGTTAATGAAGCATACTGAAAAGGGAATAAAGATATTTCATACACTGATTGGAATAAAGAGCAAACTCAGATAGATACAGTCAAATTTTAATACTAGTTTTCATTTGCATTGTTTCACCTTTTTTTCCATAAGCATTATTATTTTTACAGAGCTGGGAAACAGAAGTGGCTCTGACAAGAAAAATCCTTTTTTCCTTTTTTTTTTTTTTAACTACAGTCATTTCCTATTTCTTGCTTGTAGAGGAAAGAAATAATAATATGTAAGAACTGACTTTTAATTTAATTAATCTTGCCAATAATTTAATGGATAATTGTGTTTTCAGTGTGCTTTCTGCTTTTCACAATCAACAACATGGTTAATTAGAAGAACTAAAGGAAGAAGAGTCAACAGCAACAAGCAGAAAAATATGGACAAAAGGAAGATCTGTTGCTGCATACTGCACACAAAAAGCCAGCTACTAGAGTGGGAGAAGGACTTGGAAATAAAAGACATTTAGGAGAAGGACTTTTTTTCCTATATTTAAAAAAAAGGTTTGTCTGTGAGTAGGATTTGCTTTCCATGGAACAAAAGAAAGACCTGGTCTACTAGCAATCTTGATGGGGCACAATACTTACTCGTCAGGATGGGGTGGGCGAAAAACACAGTGAGACAGACATTTTCCATACTCTTGTTTCAGCAGCGCAGGACCCTGCACTCTGCCTCGCTGGTTCATTCTCCAGAGAACCAAAACACCGTGCTAGAAAAAGAAGACAGTTAATTCATTACACTTTGCACACAGATGAGAATCCAGACGCCAGCTACTCAGTGCATGTAAAAATAAACATTTTGACAAAGCAACACCTTTCCTTTAATTTAGTTTTTTCTTGCAAGCAGTCTGATTGCTGAAATAAAAGATATTGAAGTAAAGGAGAGTAAAGCATAAGATAAGCATCCCTGAGTAAATCCATATAACATTGATAAGGTCTTAAGGTCTTTAAAGTCCCTTCCAACTCTAAACATTCTATGATTACTAAATATTCACTAGCTAGATTCTCATTTCACTATATAAAAGGGGAACCAGCTCATCAAGAATAAGGACTGCCACATTTCAAGTATTTCCACAACATATTTTCCATACAGGAAGTTTTGACTCATTTTTAGAGTATTAATAAAAACAGAACATGGGAGATCAGCATGGTTTTTTTGTACTTAAGTGAGCATTGCTATGCACTCACTACAGATTAATATGTTGTAGTTGGAACCAGTTTCTTGACATCTGCGCTTTATTCCTGAGTCTGTCACAAAATATATAATTCAAATTGTCTATGCCTCAATTACCCCATCCATTAAAGAGCCTTACCCCATCCATTAAAGAGCCTGAAACCCTAATCTACTCAGAACATACTGAGATTAGATACACTTTTAGTTAAATCGATAAAACAGCAACGAGTACTCTACAAAAAGTTTAAAACATTGACATTTGGTTTTACCCCCCAGCAGTTTTAATTTGCACATAAAGTGGGATAATTTATCTCCCTTCTTACTATCCCTTCCAATCCAAGACTTGCACCACTGTGTTCCACACCAAACACCCATTCGACATTTCAATTCCTCACCATATCACCGGATACAAGGCAGGTACCATTCATACTCCAGTTTAGGACTGTAATTTTGGTGTTATGATTTGGTGGCACCGCATGGTGCTCCTTGTCCTGTTTGTTAAGTATCACAACTTCTCCCGTCTCCCAGCCTGCTGCAAGAATTGGTCTGGAAGGGTGCCAGGAGAGTGACGTGACCTGAAAGCTTCTCTCAAGATGTGCATCGGACACATGTTCTCCCTGCAAATAGGAATAAAGTGCAAGCTCAGTACAAGGGAAATGCAGCACAAGGATGCAGCTAAACCTTCAGATTTGCTTCCCAGTCAACAAGGTATTTTTCTGTGATAAAGGATTGGCATGAAATAGAGCTTCCTGCAAGAGAGGTTAAGTGGCTCCACAAAATCTCTTTGCAGCTCTTTCTCATGCGTAAAAACATACTAAAACATGCAGTACACTTGAAAATTGATAATGAAAGCATGGGAGTGTTAAGTGACCGCCTCACTCTGCTTTTCCAGGATATTCTTCTCATGTACATATCAGGAGCTCTCACTGAATATCAAGCTTTTACTCCTACATGAAGGAAAAGAAGGCTTTGAGCACATTTCAAGGTTAAAAAAAAACAACTTTGGAAAAAGAAATACCTCACTGAGGACACAGAATAATACTTAAACAGCTCTTAAAGGCAGACATTCCTTTTTGCATGGTTTGCAATAATATTTCAGACAAATAATTGAACCTGTTTTTCCATTTGTAAATTTGGATGACAGTTTTTCATAATATACCTCAAGAAGTATACTTTTTACAGGCTACTCATATTAACAGAATTAAATGTTTCCAGTATGCCTGCTGCTAGATAGCTTGTAGTACCATTTCCCTAAATAGCGCACTTTTTTTCCTGAAAATTATGCAAACTAAAGTCCTACGCAAGCCTCTTGTGTAAAGTTTAGAGTATGCAAAGGAAATATCTATCTACAGGCAGAAACCATACTAGGAAACAACCTACTCAAATGGAACAAGCTGAGTCTAGCAAATCAGTTCAGACTCAGGCTGAAGGAATTATTTTTTTTAATTTACATTTCTTAGTACATTTTGTTCACTCAGGGTTAAAAAAAAGCAGCAGCATGTGTCCATTTTATTCACAAGCCTGAAATTCTCATACCATGAGAAGCAAAAAACAAATTGGTAACCATCACAAACAAGACTGAAAGGCTGTAAAAATAAAATTTCAATGAAAAGATCAATTTAATTTATAAGGACCTTTTTATAAAATACATGTAATCAGTAGTGGATGAATCTGACATGTCCTAAATAGCATGAGACATAGATAGCAATTAAAGTTGAGAGAGAGATTTTCAGGGAGCATAAGTAAGGCTGCAAATACAGAGACGAAAAAGTGAAGTTTCAAACCAGCAAAATGGTATCAAGCCCAAAAGCAGAGCTGCTGATTTTTCACCTGTTCCAGGTAGATATCCACACAGCCCCCAGATGCTGTGCTGATGGAAGCAACTGCCAGGAGCGGATGGAGTGGGTGCCACGCTATGTGGGAAGGAGAAGCAACTGCATCAGGAGCTTCTGCTCGGTGATCCACATACACAGCCATAACAGCAGAAACTGTCACAGACTGCAAACCTGTACAAGGAAAACAAACATTTCTAACAGGTATGCTTAAGTATATTATATATATATATATACACACTTAATATATGCTATTTTCTATATAATATATACACTGTATAATAACAAGTGTGCTTAACAACGGAAAAAATAAAGCTACAGCATCATCTTGTTAATACGCACTACACAGACATGAAAAAGGTTGTAATGGTATTTTTAAAAAATACAGAGGAATACTGAACCTTGTGGTCTGTAGATTCACAGTGCGCACAGGCCAGTGCCAGCCTCTCACCAGAACTTATGCTGGCTTATTTCAGAGGACTCTGAAATAACTCAGAATTTACCAGAAAGCTACTTCCAGCACTCATATCCAAAGATGTCAATTAATGTACAGACAAGAGCAATTTTATGTTGTAAAGTCTCATATCTGGGCTTTGAAAGGAAGTTTTTTAACAGTTGTCACCACTTTGGAGCTTGTACTGTTGAAACCACACAAGATGAGTTTAACTCATACTATCAGCTTTCTACATTTGAAATGTTATATACATTTGAATGAAAATACTCGATAAGTGCTGATGTTTCAAGGAAAAGAACCTGAAAGCAATGCTCTTTTCAGAGTTGTATGTCAGAAACAGAGGAAGTCACTAATAATCTTTAATATCTTATATACAGAGGTGCTATTTGGGGTTTGTGTTGTGTGATCTTATTGGCTTGGTTTCTAAAGAAAAACAAGTGGAAAAAACCATTTTGAGTTATTGGCAAATAATGCCAAGATCTGGTGGAAAAAACAAATAAACAAACAAAAAGAAAGAAAAATAAAAACTGTGAAAGGTTTAAAAGACTCCTTTGACATTTTGGGGGAAGACACTAAACAAGTTAAAAATCAGCAAATACACACACACAGAGCAGTTCCATTTGCAAAAGTCACCAACTGGACACCAGTGCAGGATATAAAATGGACATAAACAGATTCTTGCTTTAAAGTCTCTTTACTTCAAATATTCTGTCAGTGCTCAAAATAAATATTTTGCTTTAAGAAGGTTGTCTTAAAAAAAAATCAAAAAATGAAGTGAGATACAGAGCCTTTGATTAGACAGGTTAGAAGGGTGGGTAACATTTTAAAATAAGTTGGTAGTTCTGTATGTTGACTCTGGTATTACAAGGAACAACACAAGCTACCAGGCATCAGAACAGAAGCGAGTGCAGTCAGCCTAATAGCAAGCAACTTGGTCTTTCGACAAGATCATTCATCCCTCCTTCAAAATTCTCCGTGTTCCCACAGCGGCATGTGATTCTACTTTTATTGCCACACACACCAAACAACCAAAAAACCAAACAACAAACCATTCAAATAAAAATTGAAGTGGTTTTCATCTTTATATTCTGTTTGTTTTATTAAATCTTCCACACATTCTACCATTTTTATTCTTATTTCATCTATTTCATCCATATTTGAATATAAGCTTTATATGGGCTCAAATTTTGAACTAAGAGAGAAATTCACTTCAGATTCAGATAAAAATTTGAGATGCCTAAATGAAAGAAAAATACATTCGGTATGAAATAATCGTTTTATCACACAAAACCACACCACTAGAATGCCTTTTCTAGAGCCACCTTTTTCTGCTGTTTAATGTTCCTTGCATCTATAGTCATAAACATCACTTCTTCTTATTCAGTTATTTCTGTCCTCTTCAGAGAGGAAAGAAAGTAAGTTTTTCAAGCTCACAAATGGCATGTCTTTATCAACTCACTAACAGGTACATCAAGCCACATTGTCTGCTTTGCTACAGGTGACTGTCAGCTTGTTCCAATCAGGACAGCTATCTGGCCCTTTCAGCAGACTAGCTGAAAAACAAGATTCAATGATATTGTGATGCAAATTATGGACAATCCCTAACTTAAAATACTTTTCACCATCTCAGTAACTATACAAAATTGTGCAGGAGACTGCTATACACAAATAAATAAACTGCTTATATAAGTGGATTACTCAGTGGTATAAAAACCACTAAACCAACATTCATTTGCTTGCCATGATCTTGGGAATTCATTATTCACATGTTTACTGCTGCTTCAAGCTCATGTATTAACAATCTGTAGCTTTGACAGATGCTTCTTCAAAAAGCCTTCAAAGACAAAATACGAAAACTGAGTAGCACTACCTCTACAAATTATTCTGGCACTGTATGTTCTGTTTTTTCAAGGTCTACAAGACAGGAATTTCTGGAAAAAGTTAACCACCTTGAAACTTGGAATATCTTGACCAAGTCCAGATATCTCGAAAATGTCCAATGACGGGACACCCACAACTTCTCTGGGCAACCTGTTCCAGTGCCTCACTACCCTCATTGTAAAACTTTACTTCCTTATGTCCAAATTAAACGTACCCTCTGTCAGTTTAAAGCTGTTAGCCCTTGTCCTGTCAGTACAGGCTCTGCCAAGAAGTCTGTTCCCATCTTTCTTATAAACCCCCTTTAAGTATTGAAAGGCCACAATAAGGCCTCCTCAGACCCTTCCCCTCTCCACACTGAACAACCCCAACTCTCTCAGCCTTTCCCCATAGCAGAGGTGCTCCAGCCCTCTCATAATTTTTTGTGGTCTCCTCTGGACCCACCCTAACAGGTCCATGTCTTTCTTGTGGTGGGACCCCTAAAGCTGGACACAGAACTGCAGGTGGGGTCTCACCAGAGCAGAGGGGCAGAATCCCCTCTCCTGACCTGCTGGCCACACTGCTTTTGATGCAGCGCAGGACATAGTTGGCTTTCTGGGCTGCAAGTGCACATTGCCAGCTCACGTTCAGCTTTTCATCCACCAGTACGCCCAATTCCTTCTCCATAGGACTACTCTCAATCCCTTCATCTCCCGGCCTGTATGGATTCCAAGGATTCTCTTGGCCCAGGTGCAGGACCTTGCACTTGGCCTTGTTGAACTTCATGACGTTTGCCAGGCGAACATTACATTACATTAAACATGGCATTAATGTCTGCCCATAGAGGGAAGTCAAGAGAGGTTCAAGCTCATTATCAGTCTCTGTTCTTAAAGCCACGTTTAGTCCAGACACAACGCACCCATATGAAGGTGGCCCTGTGCTCTGGATATCGGAGCCTTTGAGGAAATCAAGCTTTACTTCAGAGTTTATCAGCTCATAGGTCATACACCACCAACACAGGAGCCAATGCAGGTTGAGACGTGGTCATCAACTCAGATCACGGGCCAAGGACTGAGTTTGTCTGTCGAAACCCCATGGGTCACCTCGGCCACGCTGTGACCATCATCGCCGGCACAAAACAACGACGAGCTCCGTGAACCCGCCACAGCACAGGCGCAGTGACCACCCCTGTCCCGCCCGCCACGTTCGAGCTCCGTGGCCGCCCCGGCCGCTCGCACCGGCCGCCCCGGAGCTGCCCGCCCGAGAAGCTGGCCAAGGCGCTGAGGGCTCCCAGTGCCTTCGCTTGGGCCGATCGCAGTGGCCAGCGCCTCCCGCCCGCTCTTACCTGCCGGCAGCCCGGCCCCGGCGCTGAAGGCCGCACTCGCTCCGAGAGGCTTTGCGTTACCACTGACAACGGGGGGAGCGCCTCCAGCACGGAAACACCCGACCCGGAGCCGAAGAGTCACGGAAACAACCGAGGCGGTCCGCGCGCACGCCAGAGAGAAGCGGAAAGTGCCGAGCGCAGCGGAGCCGGGCGCGCTCGGCCATGGAGCTCCGCGGTCCCTGCCGAGAGCGGGGAGATGCGCTCCTCCCGAAGCGAGCAGCGACCGCTCCGGGCTGGCTCGGCGTTGGACGGGCACCGGCAGCTGGCTGGAGTGTTTCATGGATGAACCCGGCAGAAGCTTTGACACCGGTGACGGAGCATGCAACCTCCGGTCTCCTGTGCACCTACAAACTCTGCACGACCCTGAACACAACCACTATGAGAGAGCCCAATCCTCCTAAAACTTGGTGAAATATAAATTCATATCGTGACCATGTGCAATTGAACACCCTAGTGAGCTTTTTCAGAGCTTTTGTGGGAAAAGGGATTTCATTACTTTTTAAGATAGCAGCCAAGTTTTTCTGGTAACATCTAAGTGAAGATGGCCCCACAAGCCTTCCTGTGCTGCCTGGGTACAGTAGGTATGGTCCAGGTCAGGGCCAGCACTGCTCCATCACCAGTCGTGAGCCTGCTTTCAGCCTTAGCAGCTGGGTTTACCCAACACAATCAAATGAGACAATTTCAGACCCAATCCTTGTACCACTGTTAACCCCACAGTCATTTGTAATTCCTCTAAAGTCACAATACCTCCACACAAACAGATGGAAAGCTGCATCTCCAGTACAGCCATGACCAATGGCTTCTGCATGCACTAACTTGTCTTGACTCTGGCCATGCACCATTTATGTGGTGTCTCACACTGTTTCCCTTTTCCAAGGGAAAGGCACAGCAATTACTGGGACCCTTCTGACAAAAAAAGGTCAGTTTTGTTAGCAAGTAGGAAGAAACACTAGGTGGTAGGCAGACTGCAGTAGAATGTGCTGTGTCTCTTCCAGGACTGAAAGATAAGACTTCAGGTAAGGAGCCACAACTCTGGCATTAGACCTTCTTGCTGCAAGGTCAGCAACTCCCTCTATAACAAATTGTTTTCTGAGCAGAACTGACAAAGCCCTGTTTCATGGAGCTTTTTTACCCTCATGCTTTAATTGTTTTCTCCCTTACAAGGCATCAGCTCTCACAAAGTCATTTATGGCATCTCTTCTTGGTGGATTCTTGGACATGGAATAACAGCATTAGCTCACTTGGGTTGCACTCCCAAAGCAGAGTTAGTAATTCATTTATTGGCTCTGCCCAGTTGACTATTTTCAGTTTGAGCCCATAGTATTTTTTAGATCATCAGACTTGAAGATGAGTATTTGAGCAGACCATGTGTGCAAATGCCTTGTTTTCTCAAACCAGGCTAATGAGGAAACTATTGCAACTATGGGGTACAACCAAGGCAGAAATGCATGGCCAGTAGGAGCCTCCAGCAATCACCCAGGCCATCACCCCTTTCTGGGCTGGAATAAGAATAATCTGAAAACACTCCACAGACTGTCTCTGCTCAAGTGACCATTTTCACAGCTTTCATAGTTGCCCAGTTCAATGTTACACAAAGTTTTGCCCAATAACTAAACTACATATTTCTTCTTGTGCAGGCTTAGCTGGAAATTAAAGCTTCCCCGCTCTCCAATATTCAACAGTGATGCCCTGCTGTAAAGGATTTATATAATAAATAGACAAATACAGCATCCTACAATCCTAAGATCTTCCCCTGAGTACTGTGCTTATGAAAGATGCTGAACATCTGAGTCCCCGAAGTCCCAGGACAGGCAAAGAACAGGCTTTAGCAGTGTAGTCTCACACAGTGCATTTCATCCCTTCCTTCAAGGGCTTGACCTCAGATGCCAAGAAAAAAAAAATTGCATTAGATGTTTCCTATTTAGTAAGCCATAAAGGATTAACAACAGAAGTCTGACCTTCGGTTTAAATCCTCTTACCTGAATGGCAAAGAACTGCTTTAGTAACACAAAGATCACCCATTATAATTTGTCAGATTAAACAATTCAGGAGCCTTTTAAGAACAAATGAGTTAGAAATAAAATGTAGTAACTTCTAAGTAACCTAAAAGGGAAATACAGGACAACATCCACAATATGGGTGGCTTTTACATCTAAGATCTTTGGTAAAGTAGTTTCACATTATAATTAGTGTAATGATCATGTACATTAGATGCAAAATTGAAAACACCTCAAGATAAAACAGAATTATTAACTTTGTCCTTCTGCACTGCTTGCTCTGTTTCTAATAAGCATGCAATTTGTTATCCATATCTTAAAATACACAGGATGTGCAATAAATCCAAGTAAATTTTCTTGCCTAGCCTAGAAAACCAGGGCAAACACCAAAAGATTATTTGCATTTTGTATCTGTGCAGGTCTGCCAAAGCATGATTATGGACCCTCCCTACTATTATATTAAAAAAGAACGAATGAAAGTTCAAGTGTCTTTTGACATCTCAACCTACCCCCTGCCTCTCAGCTCTTGTCAAACTCCTTTTTATTCAGTCTTTCTTTCACAAACATTTACACACATGAGCAATTTCACACCTTAACAGTCTACTTGAGGCAATGGAGCTATTCAAGCATATAAAGTTATTTACATACAGAGAGAATGGAAACCTTCAACTGTGAGCTCCTTGGGGCACTGAACATACCTTCACGTCTCTTTGCAAACCGCCATGGAAATACATGGCACTGTAGACACGGAACGCATCATTTCCTGTCAGTATTGTTAAATTTGGTTGTGGTCAAGCCAAGCGTCAAAAATAAGCCATATGATCTTGTGCTACATTATAACAAAACTGGAAAATACTATCGACAAAAAAAACTAATTAAGATGCAGATTTAAATGCAAAGTACTACAGTGGAAACAAGACCATTAAGCAATCCAGCTCTTTTTTGTTTACGAATTGCATTTACAGCAATACACTTGGTAACTCACAGCTACGCTTTACAGCATATTTATAGGAGATGACACAGAGCCCAAGGCATGTTCAAGTTTAGTTCACCATCATAAGATAATTGCTTGCAACACTCCATCGCAGCCCAATCTTCTAGAATTTAGATACCTTTGATTTCTTAAGTTACAGCTTATGTAGCTTTTCCTTGGGGTAAGAGGACCAAGACATCCTTTCCTACTACTGTAGTCACAAAGTTTCAAGAGTATGATCTTTCCATGGAGTTTAAGGGAAAAAAAAACACCTCACACAGTACCAGTTGTAAAATTTTTAAAATCATTCTTCCTAGCAGTTGACATGAAGTCACCACACAAAAGTGTCAGCAGCCACGGGAAAACAGGCCAAAACATTAGGTTAACAAATGAAATTCAACCTCCTTTAATTCAGTACATCACTGAATAAAGCTTCTTTTAAAAAGATTCCCACTTAAGGATACATACTTAGTGCAAATGCTGCATGAAGACTGGAAGTTGTGAAGACACTAGGCCTTCCTGGGGGATTTAATTTATACTTTCATGTACATTATTCTCAACCTTTACAAACAACAATGAACTTGTTAAAATCTTTAATTATTAGAAAGTGTGTTGTCAAGGAAGCTGACAGATCCTTAAGCGCTGCAGCACCGCCCTGGGCCCTGCTCAGCTCAAAGCCCTCAGCTGCATGGCTGCCATCTCAGATGGCCTGCCCTCCTCCAGCTACACCCAAATTAGCAGGAAGTGGTAAGCTCTTTAGTCAACACTCAGGAGCCACCAAGTTCCCATGTGAAGGCATGGTCTGTATCCACCCATGGCACAGTGAACTGCAGCCCCAGTGCTGTCCCTGCCACTCCCAAGGCTGGTCAAGGAAAGAACAAGGAGATCCAAACTGAGAGCGGTTGCAGGGCTCCTCACATAAAGGAGTGGGAAGCAACAGATGCTGCCGCTGTGATGTGGCTTAGCCAAGCATCAAGCCCTCACACCAGAAGCTGGAGCTCACCTGTGCCAGTGGACCTCTCCAAACTAATTGGTATTGCCACTAGGATGTCCTGCTTTGTTTTTACTGCCTGGCTAAGACCCGAGCACAGGGGGCCGCAGGAGAGACTAGCGAAGCAGTGAAACGAACGAGGCCAAGCTACAGCAGCTCGCCCAAACCTCGTCCACCACTGCTGCCAAAGCACACCACAATCTGCCCGGTCTGCGAGAACAGCATTTTCCCGGCCGGCAATAAATAGAATGCCGCATGCAAATCAGCAGCTTTCTGACCAATGGGATCTTGGATCATGTCCAAGAACCTCGGCTATAGGGCCCTCCATTGGTTTTTCCTTTAGCCAATCAGAAGCCAGCTCTTGGGATTCGCCTCGCCGTCTTGACTGGCACCGGTGACTGCCTCTTTCTCTGCGCTACGCTGTCGTCACCTGCCCCGCGCGGCACTTTGTTTGGCTTGCGTTAAAGCCATGGCCCCGCCTCTCGCCTCGCTC